>NC_143577.1:26483792-26643660 GCF_048544385.1 Mastigoproctus giganteus | reverse complement strand
CAGCATGAGTTTTAAACAGCATGTACGTATACCCATCCTTACCGGTGTCAGCAATGTGGGCCGGTGTTGGCAGTGTAATGGCGTTGAGAGTGTTTTAGTAATACATATTGGGCCCCATGATACTAGTGGGATATTTGAATTTCTCAGGTTATCTGGAAATTGCTTCGACCAAGGGACGCAATGTATCCATCTGCGAATGGATTCCTCCAACAGGATAATGCGTCATTTTATAAAGCCAGAATTGTACAGGAACATAAGAGCGAATTCAGCCTGCTGTGGTGAGCTCTTCAGTCACGATCTCAGTCCAATTGGCCACCTGTGAGATGAAGTGAAACGAGCTCTTGGGAGTAGAGATCCGCAGCCATCCATTTGCAACAATAGTGGAAAGCAGTTAAGTCAACATGGATCAAGCATCCCTGTCGCACGTTTTCGACGCTTTGTAAAGCCCATGTCACGACAAATCCAAGCTGTTAGAAAGGCTAAATTGAGTATCTACCTTATTAGATTTAAAATTGGACGCATCAACTACGCTTTACTAAATGTAGGTGATACGGCTTACAATATTAAAACTAAGAATATGCAGATGTAATATTCTTTGCAATCTTTGAACTATAAAAAAGGGATGCGAGTCCTTTTTGCCTCGATTCACCCCAAACAGTCCGGATAAGATATCAATGTAATTTTTAAATTAGCATTAAAACGCTGTATGTGTGTGTTCAGTTCTGAAATCATTTGTATTTTTCACATCTTCCTACATATTAAATATCTTGTTACAGTTTGGGTTCGGATCGGTTTCATCATTTACGTTGATTTAAAATACACATGATAAAAAATCGTCCAGGATTCAAAATCTGAAGTGAGGCATATATTTAATTAGTGATAAGACAAATTAATCTGCAAAAATGAAGTTAGATATATTTTTGGTATGTCCGTTGAAAGCTAACTGGCACTACTTTCTAAGGTTCGACGACCATGATAAATTCAGTGAGCAAGTAATCTTAAAATCATTGCAACGGTATCGAAAAGAATGAATAAAAATACGCACCATAGCTTAATAAGTTTGGATAAACACTTAAGCAGATATTTATACAGAAAGGTTAGCCCATGAAAAATTTAAGATGTCCGAAGTTCATTTACAGTCTACAGAAATGATTTTTGAAGTCTACTTAGACCAATCATTGTCACAGTCGCCAGCAATATTACCGGGACAGAGCAACCTTCTTAGAGATTGAAAAAGCCGACCTTTGGGATATAAAGGAATGTCACGTTCTAAGGCACCACCTATGATGGCTCGAGACTACTCTATTTAGTTTGCCGAATAAATGGACGCGTATTGCCCAGATATTGAAACTGGATGCATTTAAAAATAAATGATTTTTCCATTATTTCTTCTGCGATTCTGGGGTCAGTATTAACTAATACGAGTTCCATTAGGACGCGTGCATTAGCAGCGATGTAAAGTATGTAGGAATAAATCCCGCGAAAAGGAACCTTGACATAATTAATGCATGCATTACGTACACAGACAGTGATGCTCCAAATAAGTGCCATAAAACTGAGTTCCCTTTTTAAAATGAAAAGGAATCAGTACGAATATTCTGCAGCCAACTTCCCCCAACACTATATGGTGACTGCATTCCATGATCGTTGGTAACTGACCTTCTACGGTAGACGCGAGACATACGCGGCACAAATGGGACCTGACAGGTGCAGCCGACCCCCAACATATCGTCATTATTAAATCTACCGGAACTGCAGGGAGCGACTGCGCTGTCCTTTTTTTAACGGCTTTCCGTGAACGGAAAATAGCAGGAATTAAGGAAGCCATTTGTAGTAGCAAGGCCGTAACTTCATGAATAGGAAATCTTGGGCTCGGGCGACTGCTCTATCCCGCCCGTGGCCCACTAGAGGTCGGAGGTAATGGGAGTCGGCCGAGTTTTTCAGAGCCGAGTGGGGACATCTTCTAGCATGCAGCGCGTGCTTAATGTTCCAAAAGACACCATTTTCCCATTACTTTAACCGAAAGCAAGCGCCTGTAACATCTTCGATTGCATGTAGCCACGTAATTACTCCCTGCTGCAGAAGCAGCGAGAAACCCCTCTCGCGCTCCTGCGCTTCAGCGATTTTGGCCGGGGAAATGACGAACGCTTTAACTCCATCCCCCCAGGTGATGGGGGTCTAGCTTCGAAGCCAGCCGGACGAAGAGAAAGAATGGCACGAGCGAACCAACCTTCCCGTCAGTCCGTAGGGAGGTGGTTGCTGCACATCACCTGAGCATTAGGCTTTATTTCCATGTGAATGGCGCGGCGGTGGTAACAGTGGCGGAGCAGCCGACCGACAAGTGATGCGGAGGACAAAGGTCAACAAAGGCGTGTTGGATATTGTTTGGAGATGGTTTTTGTGCCCAAGATTGCATAATCAGGGGTGTTCAACAGTCAGGTTTGTAAATGTACGGTGTACTTGGCAAGTTCGTTACAAAAAACACTGAATAAATGGTCGGAGGGGAAATCGGTAATTGCGAAAGGAAATGAAACGGCTGGCGAGGAACAGGGGCGGGGAGATAAGGAAAAATATATTAGAGCAAGAATTATTAAATTTCACAGTTACCTTAGTTTGAGCAGCTAAGCAGTTCACCGTATGCCAGGCAAATGTGGACGTATTTATTCTTTAAGGAGAGAGTAATTAAAAATGTCAAAAGCACGGGGCATTATAATCTTTTACTACTCGTAAAAAAATGAGGTCGGCAGATGTCGAAAACGGTTCCTCCTTCGAACATCTATCTATTAATTAAGGATCCAAACACAATCTTTGTTTTCTTCTCCTATAAGAAGGACATGATTGCAGCCAGTTTTAAGTAGACAGATTTAAAACATCTCCCCCCCCCCACCCCCCACTGACGGGAAGAGGTGTTTATCATTGCCCTGAGACACCAGAAGCACAATTATTCTACGACGAATTTTCATTCCACAGTCATAATTTATACAAGGCATTCAATTAAACAAGTTGAAAATTGGAACCTTTTCTGATGGCAGACAGCTTCAGAAATTCAAAATAAAATCTAAAAACTTTTATACACATTCCTCAGTTGATGAGGTGTTCTTTCCAGGATATCTCCAAGAATGTGATGCATCACTCTTACTGGTATGACGAATTCATATTATACTCGACTATTGTCTTTTGATAGCCTGTTTATTCAATTTTCAACCTGCCTCAAAGAGGGAAAGTTCATTAATTAGGTGAAATGTGTAATATTTTTCCTTCCGAGTCCATTCATATCATTGTAGCAATGCATCTGCTAATTACATGTACCATTTGGCTAGGAGGTAAAAGGCGAATTGCAATTCATATCCTAAGAATAAGAACCCTAAGAATTGAAGGATTGATTTCGTCCAAAGAAAAACAAGACAATTCGATAACCTGCAATCAACCCATCTCTACACTTATTTTTTTAATTTTTCAAGTTTACCATGTTTTATTCAAACTCTGAAGCTTTCCCCTTTTCTGATAAAGCTGTACACTCCAAACAAGTGAATACACATATCTGCAGAGTAATAGTGGCAAGCTAATCTAATAACAAATGTGAGCCGCCGTGTTAATTGTATGTTTCCATAGTAACTGCCATATAAATATTATTTAATACAACGGTGTTCAATGGCGAAAAACAGTCGAAAAACACAGTTTCTTCATAAAAAAAAAAAAAAAAAAAAAAAACAACCCTTTGTGGAGAAAATGTTTCTAATTCGTACAATATTTTCTTCTGCAGATCCTAATCCTAACTGGTGTACCATTCCAGTGAAAATTCATTTCATTTGTATTCCCAAAATGATAACTCGGTGTCGTATTTAAAATGCTCCATTACGTTCTACTTTATTTTCAGCTAATCCCTCTATTTTCTCTTTCTACGTATCTATAGAATAAACTGAACTTAGATGAAGTATAATTACCTTCTAGGGATTGTTCCGTATTTAGCAGGCTTGAGCCTTTCATTTCCGTGGAATTACAGGATCATGGAGGTCCGCGTGACTAGGAGAAACGCCACTGCTGATCAGTACACAAATCTTCAGTCTATCTGAAGAACACAGGTTGTCATTTACCCCTCTTTCTATCCCTTCAATCAGGTCTTTGGATTATCCATCTCAACTGATAACAGGTTGCATTCTAAGCGCCCACACGCCTGGCCATCCCTATTACTGGGCTAATAGCCCAATTTGTCTGAGGACTGCGAAACTCATACAGATATACAAATCGATAGCAATGCCTAATAACGGCACCTCACAAATACAGCTTTAAATTCATTTTGCAGCCAGAGCGTGGTGTATCGAACATTCCGGTACGGATATTTACTAGTGAATAGAGAGATGAGAAAAGCTGGAGCGGTGCAATATCCAGCCGCATCCCTATTTCCTGGGTGGCCCTGATTGATGGAAGTTTACCGGCTATCTACTTATACCTGTTATTGTAGGCAATGTTCCAAGTGTAGGTCCCCAGCACGTGCTGCCACACTGGTGATAAATGATTCCTTCACAACTGTGAACGGTGGATTCCGAGGCCATCAGCAACAGGCATAATAATATCATACTTTATGCTAAACAAGAACTCTTCATGAACAGTAGGTGAGAGGGAGACAGAAACGGTACATTAAAATTTCTTTTACGAAGATTAGACAAGGGGCAGGTCTGTCCTACCATGGGATGTGGTGCCAATTTTAAAGTATAATGCGTATCTTTCATTTTACGCAACTGCATTCAAATGCACCGAAATATTCCAATCAATTTTAATGTGGTCTTCTATTTCCTATAGCAATAAAGTTTAAAAGGCAAGAATGCTTCGTCAGGCTATATAAACACACCGCTCCAATACCCCAAAGAAAAACGCACTTTATAATTCACACTATTTTTGCACACACACTACCTTACCAAAAGAATCCACAGAAAACTGAGTTACGAAAGGTTCTAGTTGAGTATCTGTGCGCAAGATCTTAAAACTACATTGTATTCATAAACATTTAATTTGAAGTGGATCATCACGAGGGGTGCAGAGTAAATCGCACAAATAAAATCTGTAAGAAATAAATTTCGTTAAATTCGAAAAATAAAGCCAATATTCCACAAACGCACATCTGTAACACATTATAATAAAAATTATTATTGAAAGTTCCACATTCTCTAGCAGATAGCACAAAAAATTATGAAATTAGGGTCCCACGTAAATGATTACATCTACCCATATATTTATTTTTGTCTGTAAATTGCGTGTGTTTTCTGGTCGATTTGGCTGTTTGCTGGACGAAACAAACCCCAGTTTCTAGGGGGGAAAACCTTACTATCTACGCCTGAGACCGACTAACTCAGCCACGGAGTGAAAAAAGCCCACTAAAGTTTCTCGCGTCATCGACGGGATTCGAACCCGGGCCTTTTCCATCCGGTGTGCGAAGGACGGTGACGATACCACTGTGCAACCCACTTAGACTAGCAGATAGTACAGCGATTGCTGTCCTTCCACATGTGTTATGGAGGGGTGTGTTAATAAAGTGCCAAAGAAACCAAGGCTACGAGGCGTCTGGAAAGCGCGTGTCATCTGTAGTCGATTTTCCTGATTTCTGGACGAAAAAGCCGCGCTTCCGGGATAAAAAAAACACATGGAATTCAGTACATTCTAGACTGCTGTTTTTATGCATGTGGAAGAAAGACCCTACATCCTGTTCGCGCATAATAGCCTTTAACTGCTGTTGTGCCGTAAAACCCCCAACCTATATCCCGCCTGAGGCCGACTAACTCAGCCACATTGTGAAAAAAAAGCCCATAAAAATTCATTCCTCGAGTCATTGACAAGACTGGAACTCAAGCCTTTTTAACCTGGTGTGGGGAAAGTGACAATTATAACCACTGTGCTCCAGCAAGCGCTCTGTCCTTCCGCCACCTTGTGGAAAATGACTAGGTTCAAAGCTCTTCAAGAGACAGGAATTTCTGTGGGGATTTTCTCAGACTTTATACAAGTTGGTTGGGGGGGTTTCTTTTTTCCTGGAAATGCCACTTTTTTTTATTCGGAAGCACAGACAAATGGAAAAAAACACAAACAATACGCTGACAACTCATTGCTTAAGGGACCTGATGTCCCGAATTTCTCTCAATCGCAGAAATATATCTAAAGCCATAAAGCATCAGTATATTGTCTGTGAAATGCGTACCTTCTAGGCCAGTATATATGTATGTACGTGAAAGGAAATATCCTCCGGCCCCATCCTCGCTAGAGACCAACTAATTAGAAAATTCCTTCGATGCGAGATGAAAATTAAATCTCAAGCCTTTTGAGAATGGGTGATGAGATGGAGAGATAGTATTTCAAATGGATTTCAATTTAAAAATACGAAATAAATTAATTGACAGCAGTGCCCCTGCGTCACCCTACAAATAGTAGTTGGACGCGCCATAACGTTTGGAAAAACGCGAATTTTAATGACCAAATTAATAACGTATAGCTCGACCCACCTTTGGCCCAGTGACAGCATGAATTCGTCCACAGTTCCTTGGCAGGAATGTGTGTCCAATCCTCCGTCAGTGCAGTTGGTTTTCCTCAAACCAGGTTTTTATACTGGCCGTTGTAGGAATGGAGCCGTGCTGGAATGTGGAGGATCCATTTTTTAACCTGCTGAAGTGCGGGTACCACAGAATTACAAGATTCCACTGTACGACTCGACATTGATAGTTTTTGGTTATCAACGGTCTGAATCCAAATCAAGAGAAGAAGCTCACAGCATGACTCCGCCCTCCTCCGCACTTTACTGTTAATATTCTTCATACCCATACTTGACTGTCGAACTTAAGACTGTAATGCAACTCATCACTCCTTAGAACCCACTTCCTCTGTTCCATACTACAAGAATGCTGGGCCAGATACCACAACCGACATCTGGCGTTCTTTGGTGTGAGGGCTTGTGAGAAACAGTTCTGCCATCGAAACTCATATAGTACGGACATCTGGAGCTGCAAAGTAACATTTTCGAAGGGTGCTTCTCGGTTCAACTGCACCACTTTCTTCAGGGATCGATGATTCTGATTCTTATCCGCTAGCATTTTTTTCTGGCCCATCTGACTGTACGCGCTCACTTACATTGACATAATTTTTTCATTTTCTGACCACAAAGGCTAAAGTGCACTCTGCGAGGTTCAAACGTGTAGCCGGACAAATTAGTGGTATGGTATCTTACGATTACACTACTTTTTTTTTTTTTTTTTTTGAAATCTAAAAGCATCTCCTTCTGCTTGTTGATGATATCTCTGCTATTGCCTACACAATTATAAACCTTTTCCTGCTTTGCATACATCTCTTTCAACAATTGGGAAGGGAGGTGCTCAAATATCTTTCGTAAGGGGATGATGCACTTTGGAAAAGAATTAAACAAACAGCATTTTTTTAATCGAATACAGGTTTTTTTTTTTTTTTTTTTTTTTTTCACGTGTGAGAAAGCAGTGCCATCCACTGCACTACACGCGAGGACATCAGAAGAATAGTCTGGCTATACTGGTTGTTGTTGGATTTTAGTTATATCAACGACAGACCATATTGTGTCAGTGTGTATTATGTTGTGTGTACAAGGGAGGATTGGCATATTGTGCGGGCTGAAAAACCCGGGATAACTCACGGGGGAACCCTACTCCCTCCGCCTAAGCTTACTCAACTACAGCCTCAACTGAAAAGGACTTTATAAATTTTTCCAGCAGTCGATGGGTATCGAAGCCAGACCTCTCCAAATTATAGACAAAGTGGCGAAACCACTATGCTAATCACGGAGGACTATACATGAGATAGTTCAAATTTCACCTGGAATTTCGATCAGTGTGTGCTAGTAAATCGTCTTATCTGGTTTATATATTAGGCAGCCTTTTCCCCTCCCCCACAACATGTACACACTTGTTCCACTGATGTGGGAGTGCTGGTATCCCCCTAACATAGAATTCTTTATGATGCGTTTGCAGCCATTGGAGAAGAAACGCTTCAAGCTTCCATCCGTTCAAAAATTCTTTTAATGGTTCGATGAGGTGTGATTCATACACAGAAATGCAACGGTTGCCCATAATAAGTTTCAAAATATTAATACTCATTAACACATTGCTGTTCCACCTTCTTATTAGCTTAGACGCTATCTTGCTGTATGAGTAGGCGCATGCGCGCTTATTCATTGGTCGGAGGAGAGAAATATGAAATGATTGTAAAAAAATTTCCCTATTCACATCGTTAAGAGAAAAAAAACAATGAAAACTCTCAGTCCAATTTAATTCTTGCCCCATAATGCGATGAGGCCAGAATGGAACAATAGTTTTGTGATATTTTGAAGTGGAATTTATTGAAGAATGGCAACAAAGGAAGTTTTCGAACTCGGAATATGGCCATGAATTCGAAATGTAAGTGAAAAATGCACTAAAAGGTCAAAGGACAGGTTCTGTTAAGTGGAAGAGCAGGACTGGAAAGGCGTAACAAAGAAAAGGGTATTTGCACATTCTAATGCAATTTGAGTCATTTTGTTAATGAATTAGCGGCAAGAAAATTAAAAATATGTAGACGTGACACGCATATTTAAAAACGGAAGCAAGCAGAATCAAGCCGCTACCCTCACTTGAGTCGTGAACAAGATACTTAAAAGCAATTATGCGAGGTCATTTACAGGAATATTAAGGTAGAAATGATATCGCAAACGAGGACCACATTATAGCTTTACGAAGGGAAATACTGACAAATTTAATGGATTATTTTGAATTTTTAATTCGAGTGCCTGACAATGGCGAGTATCCAAGATAGCGGTACTCAGAAGGCAGCGCATAACGAGCAACCGCCGAAGTTGGGAAACTTGGGACACAAGAGGGAAGTAATAAAGGAGGAATTCGAAACCCATCAAAGGCGTTCTGATGGCTTTCAAATGAATTTAATAAGAGCTAAAGACAATGGGGGAAGAGAAGATTAGTTTTTACCGACTTCGTTTAAATCTTTTGTAGTGTACTTTGAGACACGATATCGCTCCTCAATAAATAAATAATTATATATGTATGTCAGATGCATGCTGATCATTTACGAATTATCTACACTAACACTCCAGTGAATGTGTGAAAATTTGTAGTTTCCAATTTTTTTTCGCAAAATGGAAAACAATCCTAAGACAAGTAGCAAAAGCAATTTGTACAATATTGGAGAATGAGACAAGACCGACATTAATGTTCGTATAACTAAAAGAATTAATATATAAACAATAACGAGTCAATCTCAATTAACCAAAGATAACAAGATTCATATTTTAATATACAGTAATAATACGAGGAGGGTCGGAAGTTAAAAAAATTTGTATTCACTCAGTTGTTGTGACAGAAAGATGAGATTTTTTGTTTGATCAACTCTTGCTTATTAGATCTCGGTGCAATATATACACCCCCAACCCCCGATGCTCAGACAATCAATGATATTGCATCCTGGCTAATAAATACGCTTCACACATCTGCTATCCACCTCATCTGTGGGGATTTTAACTTACCACCAAATCTCCAACATCTTCATGAGTCACTTATGGCTAAGATTGCACCTAGTGGCCTCAGGATCATAAACGAAGGCCCAACTAGAGGTCTTCATCGCCTGGATCTCATATTATCGTCTGGTTCCTGTAGCGTCGACATTAAACCCGAAACTCACTTTGAATCCGATCATGAACCCATCGTAGTCCTATTGCAGCTCCCAACGCCCAACTTTAATGTCTCCCACTACGTCAAAAGGAAGATCATCATCTCTCCCACCTTCCTACAACCGAACAGATGCCTTTATGCAACAAGATTAATTCCCTGGGAAGTTCTCGAATCAGGAGATCCGGAACTGGCTCTAGACATATTAACTAGATGGTTGCACACTGTTACTATGTTCTCAGCAGCTAAACAGGTCAGTATCTCCGCTAGAACTAATGCTTGGTGGTCTTCGGAGCTAAATCACAGTTTCAAGTGCAAACAGTCCCTCCATAAACAATGGAAACAGTCTGGTACAGCATATGACCGAACTCAGTACTCCAAAGCTAGAGCACTGTTTAATAGACTGAAATCGCAAGCCATTAAAGAATACACTGACAAGACCTTATCCAAAGGCAAAGTGCCATATACCCATAACTCTGAACCAGATTCCAATTTCAATCCAGTTGAATGGATCAACTATGTAGCCAGATTCCAAGACAACATCACACAACCATATGATTACCAACCAGACCCCATTTCAAGTCCAGATGATGAGCTGTTTTCTATTCAAATCGATCGACAGCAGCTTCGTCAAGCCATCAACTCGCTGCGTCCGTCATGCACCGCTGGCATCGATAATGTCCCACATTTCATCGTAAAGTGCCTCAGTCCATATATCCTTGATCCTCTGCTCTACTTGTTCAACTCCATCCTCTCCCATAGAGTGTTTCCGGCATCCTGGAGCAAATACAGTCTTGCCCCACTACCTAAAGTTCAACTACCAAGCCAGCCGAAGCACTATAGACCGATCTCCACTGCATCCACGCTCCTAAAGCTACTGGAAAAAGTTCTTCTTCCGCATATAACACGCCATCTTCTTCCACAATCATCAAAACAACTCCATTATGTTCTCCCTAATAGATCAACTGTCTCCAACCTTCTGGCAGTCCAAACGGAAATTTTAAATGCATTTGAGGCCAAATCAGAAATGGCGGTTGTTTATGCCGATATTGAAGCTGCTTTTGATAGCCTCAACATCTCAGCCCTTCTGAATCTCCTAACCAATTTCTTTCGGATCAAAGGTGACGTTTTCGCTTTTCTGCACTCGCTCCTCCGGAACAGAACAGTGTACTTCACTCATCGTAACCTCTGCTATACCCGATCCATCAATGCTGGTGTGCCGCAAGGTGGCGTTTTATCGGGGTTACTTTTTACAGCCCTCCTTATTCCGTTTGTGTGTAACAGAGATGATGTCATTACCTACGCCGACGATATAAAGTTCCTAACGGAAATACCACCATCAGCCGACAGGGGAGTGATCACATCGGAAATCTGTAATAAGATCACAGCTTTCTCTAGCCATCTCAACCATTTCGGTCTCAAACTGAACCCCCAAAAATCCGTTATTATGGTTTTTTCTCTGAAGAAGTGTCCCACATTCATACAACCCTCACTGGAGGGCGCAATTATTCCAAGTGTTACTAAACACAAAGATCTCGGTGTAACCTTCGACCCAAACCTTAGGTTCAACTGTCACATCGAATGTGTTCTACGCAAGATCAACCGAATGCGCTGGATTGCCCGTCAACATCTTCTTCATAACACAGACGCAAGAACCACAATCAGATATCTGGAAACCATTGTGTATCCTACCTTTCTGTATGCCTCTGAAATATGGGCATCCGCAGTACCTTCTCTCATGAAGCCCATCTTCGCCAGTGAATACTGGATATTGAAGTGGGCAACCCACAAACATCGACTCCCCCCTCAGCAGAGGACCACCAGCATGGCCGACCAACTCCAAATCCCACGGCTGCCTCAAATAATCAGCATGAGGAGAACTGTGACCACAGTCAAAATGCTGGTTGGCAAAATCAACTCCCCTGACTTCTGGGATATATGCCAGTGGCATGTTCCACTTCCGTCCTTACGAGCCACCCCTCTTCTTCAGCTACAACGGAACAGGCTGAAGATCAGTGACAGATTCCTACCTGGACAAGTACTTCCTACAGTACAAGCCCTGCTAATGATCGGAGTTGACCTGCAGAAATTCGCTTCTGATCGCAATTACAGGCGCTCGTTGGCCGAACTTGTTCCCCTTTTGTTTGGCCCCTGATGTCGACTCATACTGATATCTCCATCTGCTATCTCCTATGAGGCGCATAACGGCACGTCGCAGGAAAATCGACGAACTGTCTTCACAAGAAAATGCAATACCGAACAATAATGTGGCACTGTGAAATTTTCTGACTTGTGTGAATATGCTTAAATATGTGCTTTGTACATATGAACGTGTACATACCTTGGTGTACTGTCTGCCTCACAACTATGTACATACTCATATCTATTGAATGGCTAATGCTACGTTTTTAATTGTTATGTAATATTTTATACTGCACAAATTTTTATACTGTACATATTTTTATATTTCTATATCATTGTCAAGCCCCTGGCCTCCTGGCTGTGGCGGGCACATTATTGTATCTTTACTGTACAATAAAGATTTTCTTCTTCTTGATACCCAGAAATCTCTATAGCAGCCATACAAATTTTGGTTTCGATCTGACAATTTTTTTTTTCCCCATTGCATTGCTGAATGAAGTGTCACAATGGATAATGTGGAATACAGATCAGTGATTCGGTTCTTCTTTCTACACTAAAAACAATCCAAGAAGAAATGGTCTGCTTATAGAGAAGATTGCCCAGGTTACAGTACTGTACCACATTGGTATAAACAACTCAAATATGGAAGAACCTCAGTGCATGACGAAGACAACAGCGCGTGCGCGTCGGTGTGACGGCTGCCTAATCTTGAGCTCCTCAAATTTTCAGTGTTTAATGTATTTTTTTAGCGAGTCTGAGTAATATGTTCGTATAGTGACTTCCTAAGTTATCCTGCATCCTTGGTGAAGATGAATACCATGAATCTTTAGGTAATTATTGTTTTTTACGTGATTTTTTTCTTGCCTGTACTGTATTCATATTTGCCGCCTTTGCTTGTCTCAATGCCCGGATGTTAACTCCTTGGTTACTAGCCTTCACTGCTCACTAACTCTTGCCCACTACTGTATCACAAGGTCAAGCAGTTGCATTGTGTTTGGAGTTATTCGCCAGTCGACCCCCCGTATTGCAGGACGTTTACAACTCCGACCTATTTACGCTCCCGCTCTACTTATGAGACTGCCTTCGGAAACAAGCTGGAAGAAACTTGGCAATCAAGCGTTTGATTATTTGTCTGCTATTTGCCTGGCAACGAAGTTTTGAAAATTGTCAGCTTTTGCCTGGACAACGCTCTCAACAGACCACTTTTACTTTGACTACTAAACACAATTGTAAACTCTTTTTCAACCCACTCGTAATCCTTTATCTGCGCCTAAAATCTGAAAATGCCTTTAAAGCAAGATCACCCAAATAATGAAAACTGCGTAATTTGTGGCATTGTTCCGGACGTAGTTATAGAATGTACTTCCTGTCTCAAGACATACGGAAGCGAATGTCTCGCGTTGGACCTAAAGAGGCTCGGGAAGCAGCGACGGAAAGTATGGCAGTGTCCCCCCTGTAAGGGAGAAAATTATATGCAGTCACTAGGAACAACTGGTGAAACTTCTAACAATGACGTTAACCAAATTTCGGATTCACTTGAGCACAGGACCCAACCCGCACCTGAAGTAGACACGGAACAACTGAGATCATCAGATTCACATGTGGAATTGACCCCTGACTCATTACTGGCAGAACAAAATCTCATCATGCAAAAATCAAGTAGTTCCCAACAGGATAACATCCTATCAACAGAGATCTCTGCAATATTTAATCAAGCATCACTCCAACACAGTCCACTCTTTGTCTCGCTCCTCACAAATATCGAGACAACTCTATGTAAGAAGCTATCCCCAATTAATAATATCCTCGCAGACCTACTGCTTGAAAACAAGCGACTACGAGAACAAAATGAATGCATGCACAAAACATTGGAGGTGTTGGGAAAAAACTTTGATGACCTGAAGCACTCTGTTTGTGATCTTGCTGTTCAAACTAACCATCATGAGCAGCATCCTCCGGACGGACACGTTCATGCGAAACCGAGAGTTCCTACTCAAACCACCCCATCTTTATTATCACATGACTCCTCTCCATCCCCCATTCTTACAACATGTGAGTCTGAAGTTGTGTGCCCTGAAATCACAGCAGATGCCAGCGAATACTCTGGAAATACTGCCTCCCAGAAGATCCAGAGAAGTCATCAGGAGCAAAACCTGCCAAATTGCACCTTTTCGCGATCACAAAACTCACATATGGGGTCCCCTCGCTCGAGACCGGATAATGCTTTTTCCGCGGAAGTACATCGCAATAGTGGCTCCACCTCAAACAACGTGAGAGGTAAACATTATACAGGGACTACGATTGTATCTAATGTAAAGACCCATAGAGACACTACAACGTATGCAATGATTGCAAGCCAACGAACAAAAGAACAAAGAACACTGACCCGTACTCCAACTCTTAAGGAACTGAGCCCCAATCTTAAAGTTATTGGAACCAATTTGCACTTCAGCAAGATGCAAATTGCGAACACTCGAATGATGGACAAGCGGATGCGTAATGTCTTCATTAGTAGGCTCTCCCCTGCTACCACAGCTGATGATGTGGAAAACCTTCTTGCTGCATTCAAAATGAACGGTAGAGTCACTAAGCTGTCCACGAAATATCCCACCTACGCCTCCTTTAAGATCGATGTAGCTGATGCAGATTTTGAAGCACTCTTCAATCCTGAAATCTGGCCTGCTGGAGCTCTAGTTATGCCATATCTCGGGCAGCGACATAGAAGTAATGGAAAGGACTCCCACCAATGGTACCCTGATTCATAGCAATCCCAGATCTTGTTGCCGCAACCAGAATCACAGACACAGAACACCAAGATACCGATCCCTGTGCTCGTCAATCCTAGACACACCCCGCTGAATCGAGTAGTGCCATGTCAGAGACCACCCATCCGTATCAAAGTACCCAGAGTACCTGCTTGCACCATCTTTTATCAGAATGTGCGTAGTCTTAGGAACAAGCTTGATACTATGGAGCAAATTCTGCTCCCCGGACATTTTGACCTGCTCGCCATCACCGAAACCTGGCTGAATGATGATGAAGAATTCCTAGCGGCAGCTGCCCCAGCTGATTATGGGGTCGTATTCACATCTCGGATTGCACTCAAGGGTGGAGGCGTCGCATTATTCTACAAGAAATCCGCTTTCAAGCTATTGGATAATAAATCCAGTAACTCTCCTAACTATGAAGCAATCCTCGTTACGTTAGGATACAACTTCGTGACGTTTGACGTCTGTGTGCTGTATATACCCCCAAAGCCGTCCCAGCAAATCATCCTTGAAGTTTCCAACTGGTTAATCAATCAGCTGCATCCCACAGCTTCTCACTTAGTTTGTGGTGATTTCAATTTACCTCCTCAGCTATCTAATCTGAAAAAGGATCTTCTGGCACACTTGAGATGTGCTGACATACAACTTATTAATGAAGCTCCAACTAGGAGGAATAACCTCTTAGATCTAGTTCTAGCCTCTTTCCCTTGTACCCTTGATTACATTACAGAAACGTCATTTGACTCTGATCATGTCCCAATACATGTGACCGCATATCTGCCAGCCCCCAAATTAGAAGCCAGAAGGACAACAACAAAGGTTGACATCACTAGCCCCAACTTACTTGACGTAGATAAGTGCATCAGAGCCGCCTCTCTCATTCCCTGGGTGGCCTTAGAGACTTGTGACCCAGAACTAGCTGTGAACATTCTCACAAACTGGATCAACACGGTTGCCAAATATGCTGCCTCCAAAAAGATCACAATCAGTCCATATACAAGACTTTGGTGGAATTCTGAACTCAAAATGAGTTTCCAGCTGAAGCAACAGCTCCATCGCACATGGAAACAGTCTCAAAATGTCAATGATCGTATCGTTTATTCAAGGGCACGGGCTCAATTTAATCGCCTGAAATCCGAGGCAATCAAATTATACGTTAACCGTGAGCTGGCTAAAGGAAAAATCCCATACAAGAAAGTGAACCCTCATTTTCCTTTACAACTTGATCCTGAATTGTGGCTCGATTTCGTCACAAGATTTAACCGTAATCCTATGCCAAACTCAGATCTAGCTCTACTAACAGAGCCCATCCAGCAAGAAGTGTTGAACAACATTCAGATTACAAAACAACAGCTGATCGTAGCCATCAATTCTCTACCTGCCTCGTCAACCACTGGTGATGATGGAGTTCCCCAATTCATGCTCAAATGCCTAAGTCCGTATATTATTCAGCCACTTTTAATTATCTTCAACCAGTTACTCTCGAACAAAATTTTCCCACAGCAGTGGAAAAACTATCTCATCAAACCTTTAGCCAAAGTTCAGTCGCCATCGAAACCTAAACACTTCCGACCCATCTCCAACTCCTCCAGCCTGCTGAAGCTCCTGGAGAAGGCCTTACTTCCCATCCTCACTAAGCAGATCTTGCCCAGTAATCCAGCCCAAATTCACTACTCCCTTCCAAACAGATCAACGATCACCAATCTGCTAGCCACCACGAATACTATCTTGTCAGCATTGGAGAATAGGCAGGAACTAGCTGTGACTTACTTAGACATTGAGGCTGCATTTGATGCCGTCCAAGTAAACCAACTTCTCACTCTCCTGGAATGCCACTTCCAGATCACAGGGAACATATTATGCTTTCTCTCCTCTCTTCTGAATAACAGAGTTATAAAGCTTCATACAGGAGATCGCACCCTTACTAGATCCGTCACCGCAGGAGTCCCACAAGGAGGGGTCATTTCGGGCCTTCTATTTTCATCCATTATCTTCCCACTGGTTGCACATTCTCGATGTCTACTGAGCTATGCGGACGATATCAAGATACTCACTCCCATCATCCCAGGTCAAGACCTAGATCTGGTAAAAGTGGAAATTAACAACACTCTCACCACAGTCACATCTTACCTCTGCCAGTTTGGGCTCAAGATCAATCCTGCTAAGTCCAAATTCATGGTGTATTCATTGAAGCAAACGCCTTCTTCTCTCCAGCCTTCGGTCGGCAACACCCTCATCCCAATTGTGTCCAGCCATCGTGATCTGGGCGTTGTATTCGACCCAAAACTTCGATTCAACGCCCACATCGACATGCTCCTCACACGTGCTTCAAGACTCCGGTGGATAGCAAAACAACATCTCCTTCATATCACAGATAAAAAGATAACTGTGAGGTACATAAGAACAGTTATCTTTCCACCTTTACTCTATGCTGCTGAAATTTGGGCGTCAGCGGCACCGTCAATAAAGAAACCACTCTTTGCCACAGAATTCTGGCTCCTAAAGTGGGCCAACAGGAAGCACAACCTTCCAGCTCAGATTCGTACCACGCAGCTTGCCAACTCTCTCGGAATTCCACGGCTTCCCACCTTAGTCGACGACCAACGCCTCCTAGCAACAGTCAAGATGATAACAGGCATAATGGCAACACCTTCATTCTGGGATACCTGTGGCTGGAGGATCCCCCCTGCTGCCCTTAGGGCCAATCCCGAGCTCTACTCGCATTCAGCACGACTCCATCTCTCGGACAGGTTCCTTCCTCAGCAGATGCTCAAGCAAACCCAGGCACTGGACGCCGACCTCAACAAATTCGCTGCTGACCGGACTTACCGGAAAAAAATTATGACGAGTAGGACTCATCAGCAATGACTGATGTGTACCTTGCATCTGTTCCTGTCTGATTGAGCTGGTGCTCTTATCTCGATGTTAAGCCAGCTCAATCAGATTAACTCTCGTAAGGAGTTCTCTCCTTTGTATTATAATGTTTTCTTTGTAAAATTACCGTTTTGTAAATAATTGTTCAATTTTCCCGGAAGTTTGGGAAACTGTAAGCCCCTGGCTTTATGGCCGTGAAGGGTAATAAAGATTATCTCTCTCTCTCTCTCTCTCTAAATCGCAGGACGCCCAGCTCTAACAGAAGAATGTTACAAAAATTGAGGCATTAATCCTAGAAGATCGCCATATTAGCATCAAAGAACTAGCTGCAGAGCTCCAAAATAATGTAGGGTCTGTGGAGAACATTATCCATCAAGAGTTGCATATGAGTAAAGTGTTTGCTTGATGGGCTCCCAGAATTTTGACCCCTTACCAGAAGAAGGAAAGGGCACAATATGCACATGAAATTGTCGATGTCTCAAGAAAAACTGAAATATTGCTGCATCCCGCTGCTTATTTTCCCCGACTTCGCGCCCTCGGATTTCTTCCTCTTTCCTGCCCTGAAGTCCTTTCTTCGTATAAAACATTCTGCTACTGATGATGAGGTGATATCTGCTGCCCACTCATGGTTTGAAGGACAGTCAGAGGACCTCTACAAAACTGAACTGCGGAGGTGTATTGAAAGGTGGCAGAAATGTGTCATTTTGTCTGGTGACTATGTTGAAAAAGTGTAATACATGGTGCTTTTTTCAACCTTCTATCACAATTACTTCTGGGTGAATACAAATCTTTTTTGAACCCTTCCCCCGTACTCTTTTGAGAAACGATTTATTGACAAAGAGCACTGAAGTTTATTTTGGTTAGTGTGTTTAAACATCCCTAAAAGGTATAAGGTGTCAGTAGAATGACTGTAAATTGCATTTATTCTGTGGTTGGCTTATCTGTTTTCTGAAATGAAAAACTCACGTTTTGGGAATAAAAATAGATAAAATGAACAAAGAAACGTATTTTTTGTCCGAAGAACTGTTGAATACAGTGTCTTCTTATGACATATTGTCAACGGAGTGCAGCAACTGAGGCTCTAATCACAATGGGGGGGGGGGAATGGACGGTTTGGTATAATTATTAAAGATCAGGGACCATTCTGGCGACCTGGGAAGCCCAGAATTTATAGTTTCTTTGACCTATGAGAAGTAAACAATACTGCTAGGCCCAATTCCTTGGGTGAACCCACGAGGTTAATCGCTAATGTGATAAAATCGTAACACTTGATAAGAAAAAAATTAGTACTTTTATCCGTATGAATAGCAAGAGAATTCGCTTGTATATAGTTTTAAATTATTAGCACCATATCTAATGCAAAAAAGAACGTGGAATCCTATGAAGTTGGGAACAGAAAATTTCCAGTGTCCATGAAATATTTTCTGCATTCTAACCAATTTTTACACGTACTATAAATTAGTTTCACAATATTATAAATAAGGCATTGTCCTTACAAACCTTATTATCTGAACAGCTTTTATCGATACCCGATTAAAAATACTTTTAATTATTGTATAAAATTGAAACTGTGTTCTATGTCAACTGTGCGGTTTGTAGCAGTTTAAGTCTTCTCTGATCCATGTGTATTTCCGTGTATGAAGCACAGTGGTTATCGGCACCACTTTCCCCACACTGGGTTCGAATCCCGCCAATAACGAGAGGATAGTAAGGATTTTTGCCCGGAAACTGGCTTTTCATCCAGCAACACAGCAAACTGACTAGATGATCACGCAATTTACAGAGATAGTACACACGGGTAGATAAGACTGTTCTCGGTGGCCCTAAAATGATTTTTTTTTTTTTTTTTTTTTAAAGAATCACCTACAATATATGATTCTACACCCACGTCCTTTTATTTTTTAATTAACAACTGCTTGTTAATTCCACTTTAAAACGCCAAAGTCATTTAGTTGTACAATATTTTAAGACAAAAACGAAATTATCTACTTAAAAAAAAAAAAAAAAAAAGTCTAAATGCCATCATTGACACATCATTTACCTGACAAAGAGTACGCATTACTCAATTAACTATTTCTATTTCAGAATTAGTATGACCATACAACTAATACACGTTACTAGAAAATTACGATAATTTTGTCTCGACAAAAGCGACCATCAACCAATCAACACAACAAGGATAATATTTAACCACTAGATTAAAAGAAAGTGCAAAAAAAACCAAACAGTAATCCCATCGCCTAATACTTCTTCCAACGACTATATTACGGGTAAAAGGTGGCGCTGTATTTTTTGTTTTTCTCCAAGTTCACGCCTCTTGCAGTACCGGGAAAGAAGTTCATGTAATAAATGTAAATGAACATGGCACTGTCATTAGGACACGACACGTATCATGCTCCGCTGGTAAATCTGCATAAAAACACCATTAACTCGCCAGAGTCGTGGATGAAGAGGAAAAATCTGAACTTTACTTACTCTCCTCCGACACTGGATAGCTTGGGCGGCAAACTCACAATAGCATCAGTGGCACCTGTGGTTTACAACCCAAGTGAAGTATTTCAAATGGCTATAAGTAACTTCATGGATGATGTAGACCAGAACGTTAGAACCACGTGAGAAATGCTACACTTTTTTTTGTTACATAAAAAGACCAGCATTTTACCAAAGATTCTCAGGAAACAGTTACTCCAGTGTAGTGTAAAGAAATTTCACGAATTACTCTTCAATTGAAGAAACCGAAGAAATTACCCTTCATAAGTTTTTAAAGCACATTATTTGGGAATGTCATGGGTACATTAATTAGTCGATCTGCAGTATAATGAGAGATTGCCTCTATAGAACTGACTTCACAAAACAATTTGTTAAAAAAGAGAGGATATTACATGAGTTAATTTTTTCTGTTATTTTTGATTATCAGTTGTAGATTTTCAATGTGGTATAGTGGCTGGGGGCCAAATCTGTAACTTTACTGTGACTAGTTTGAGCCTTCGAAAATCCAATCTGGCGGATGTTATTCATAGGTGGAAGAATGCACCGCAAAGGCGGGAGGGGGGGGAGGCGAGTATGGACGGCCTATGTACTAGGTTATTGAATTAAAAGGCCTTTTTGCAACTACCTGTGCGTATACCCCCCTCGAATACATCCCATTTAACATTGGACGGAATTTATACACACGATACATTAATGCGTCATGGCCTTAGTTGCCTCGGCAACTAAGGCCATGACGCACTAAGGCCAGAAAATTAAGGAATTTTCTTAATTTTCTGCCAACATTTTTCCTTCTTAAAATTGAGGAAGGCTAAAAACAAACCACTTTGGTTTGTTGGTATTCTTCTTACATTGTATCTATGCAGTGAGTTAGCAATTAGGCTGGCTGTGGTCCTGAGATAATGCGCTACCATCACAGAAAGTGTACAGTACACTTTAGCTATTGCGCTGATAAATCTGTTGCAGTAAAGTTACAATGCAGTTGTAACTGTGTTATTGAACTTACACTTGAGCAATGCCTAAGCCTCTGTGAAAAGGAAGCCTTCTCGATAAGCAGAGTTTTTCTGAAGTACTTCTTGACTGGAAAGGACTTTTGCCTATTAAAGTAAGCATGGGACTTCGAGAAAGCAATTCAAATGTCTAAGAAAACCTCTCAGAAGAGCTGGTTAAAAAGCAGTGCTTATTCTGCATTACTGTAATTTTCTTTTAAGAAATTCGAAAAGGTGATTGAAATGTGGTATTAGGCGGAAACTGGTTAAGGATCCAATCTGATATTTCATGAATGGCTTCTCTGCTAAATCGAGGTGATGGCACAGCCTGTACTCACATCAAGAAAAGACCACAGCAGCTTAAAGGTGATAGTCCTCAAAAAAAAGATAGAACTGGTAAGAACGAATATGTTTGTGTTGAAGAGTAGAGTGATCATGCTTCCAATGTACAAACTGGTAAATTTAATAACTTATCTTCCATGTGTGTTCTTTATGTGGGTGCATGACGAAGTTCTCCACGATGCCACATCATTATTTGAGTAAGGAAGTTATACTGCTATAGCCCTTACTCTTTCATTTTAACGAATGAAGATAATTTTCAAGGTATTAAGTGACACTAGAAGAGGACATAAATTTAAACTACGGAGAGAGTCGGTGGATCGTAGAAAGTTTCCCTTTAGCCAGAGAGTTGTTTATCAGGAATAAGTTTCCACCACAGGTAGTTGAAGCAAGCGCTTTGGGGAATTCAAATGGCGACATAATTACTTAATACTGAATGCTGATAAGATAACTGTTATGGGTGAAAAAAATATTTATTTTATTTTATTTTATTATTATTATTATTTTTTTTTGCTGCAGCAAAAGCCCCTGGCTTCCTTGCACTGTATGGGCAACACTAAAAATTTTTCCCCCCCATACAATTTGTTTGTCTTTTCCATACAATTTGTTTGGAAAAAAGAAATAATAATTGCAGGTTTTCTATTTGTCCCATTTTAATGAAATTTGGAATGGTTCGACAAATATTTTTAAAAGGTCCAAATATAAAATTTCATGAAAATCAGTTCAATGGGAGTCGAGTTGTTACCTGCGGATGGATGGACAGACGGACGTGAAGACAAAAGGGCCATATGCGAACGCGCCCAATAAGATCGTATATCATAAAGAGAAGTTAGTCTGATATTAACAACCTTTCTTCCACCTAAACTCTTATACAGCTCCACTTTGCAAGCAACTAGTAATGACGCCACTAGGATAATTTCTCAGACTAGATAACTATGTCCACAAAATTTGTGTGAATGCAATGACATCGAATTTTAACTATCCATCATTCACCCAGTATACTAAACCCCAATGTCCCGACAATAATCTGTCATCAAGGACAGACATGATTGTCACTGTTTCTATTTCCAATGGAAGTGAAGAATTGTTGTCTATCATGTATCAATCATCTAGATATTACAGCCGATCCTCTGCTCTTCACGGTGGGTATTGCGATATATCGTTGTAGATTCGTGGCGAAACACATCGAATCCATAAAAATCGTCTGAACCTTATTACAGCACGACCAGCGATTTATTTAAGATCGCGGACACTAACGGCGTCGATTTGAAATTAGTTTCAGGTTCTGAAAACGGCAGTCAACACTTGTCTCTTGAGTGTGCAAGAAGATACATCCCATTGGTGAACATAGATTAAGTCAGCGTAATTTAAACTGGGACTATAGCTACAGTGTGTTAATTATTCAGCAGGCTCGGCTAGTGTGATATTAAATTTAAGCATTTAATGAAATTATGTTGGGGTACCTTGTCTAGTCCCCTAATCTCCTTATCTGTAACTCTTAATCCACATCTCTCGCTCTCTCAATTGGTTTCAGAAGCTGTAACTACAAAAATGAAGAACCCACAAATGGAGTTGGTACATTCGACACTTTACAATGGCAGCGGATCGGTAGCAGCTTCCACGAGGTGAATCATCTGTAAGGATATGCAGTGAGTATTAAGAGAATGCACTCAATTGCTAATCTCTCCTTCGACAATAAGCGAATGGCGGAAACACAATTAACGCAGAAAACAGTGCGATCCCTAAATCTTGCGTTTCGCTGTCTCCAGTTAGATTTAATGAAACATTTCAGGCATGAACACGTAGCGTTGCATCTGCAGAGACAGAAAGCACAGTCGTGCATCAGTCACAATTAGCGGATATATTTAAGGCAGGCTTGGGCGGCAGTGAACAGGAACGGTTTACCAAAAACGTGAGCACTTTCAAGCATTATGGATTGATCATTGACGAGGGGGGTTGAAACCATCGTCAACCCCTGCCCACTGCGTGAGGACAGCTCTGGTGTCACTGAGTAAAAAGAGAAAACATAACGCCACCTTCAGGCGGAGACTGATGGCCGCCGGAAACAAGGGATGTGAGGCAGGAAGAAAAATTGCAGAATTGAAAGCAAAGTGTCAGTTGTCGGGGCGACTGGAGCAGCCACAAAGAACGGTCTCGGGCAACGGCTGCAACATGACACCACTAACCCGACGCGCGCTAGACGAGCGGAATAGGCCTAGTTTGCATATTCCCCAAAGGCCTCGTGCAATGTAATTACGCGTGGCTGATTACGCCTAATCTAGTGTAATCTCGCGCGGCGCTGCCAGCACACATTACGTCCCCCAAATATCATAACCGGTGTTATTACCTTGGAGACGGCGTCTCTACGGCATGGAGAGAAAGCGCCTGATGATCGGTCGTCAGTGGTCATGATCGTCCAGTAAAACATGGCTGCCTCAGGCTAGGCCAGCATGGGCGTGACCCCTCCGGTCAAGTCATGAACAATGTATGAAGGTACATGCTAGACATTTTTATACACGGCATTTCCTGTTTTATAGGACTCCTTCTTACTCACGCAAACACCATTCCAGTGACGGCTGCCAATCTTCCGGTGAGTTCTCTGGTTTCGGTGATTATCAGCTGTTCCCAAAAAAAAAAAAAAAAAAAAAAAACCCAAGCGAGACGAAAAGGGTTTGCATCGTGCAGAGTCATGTAATGGGCAGAAAAAAAAGTTAAATGCCAATTAAAATTCTTTTAGATCACTAAACTACTCTTAGTAGGGAGTAATGGTGTAGTTTTCTAGAATGAGGGGGATTCCCGGATAAGCTTCTTGTTAGGTATGTGCACAACAAGCTATTTAAACAAAGGTGAAAAAAGGAAGTTCATACCGTACTGAACGGATGTTTTGAATTTTTGCATTTAGTGTACACTTGGATATGCCGTTAAAATTAATATATTTATTTTAAACGGCTACAAAACAGCAAACAAACATGTCTTAGTGCGCAGAAACAAAAATAAAGTTACACAGCTCCAAAGCTGAGACTTGGAATAAAAATTTCATCTTCATCAGGTCAAAAACGGCAAAAGTATATAAATGAAGGAAAAAAAAAAAACAAACAAAAAAAAAAAAACACACAATTTAAAAGCTCAGGTGAGTGGTGCGTTTGGAAATTTCAGTTGCCTCTTGAAGTGTCCAGGGGTGACAAATATCTCCAAGTTGCTTTTTTAATTGATCTTGCAGTCCTGTTGTAATATCCATAATTAGTTCTTGCATAGGATGGTTTCTTAAAGCTCTTTTCGGTGCGTTGTAGTTAATTTGTGAAACGAGGTGAGGGCAATTTATGGTACCATTTACCAGCTGGTTAAATAGGAGTAGATCAGCTTTGTATCTTTTTTCTTCTAGCGTTTCAAGTCCAAAGAGTATACACCACTCTTTGTAAGGTTTCTGATTATATTGTAATACACTTTTGAAACAGACGTATTGCCTTGGTCTTTTTTGGATATTTTCATTAAGCTGCATGTGGGGGACCAGACGTGAGAGGAATATTCTAGGGCCGGCCTAACTTAAATTTTGTAAAGATACATGTATATGAATGGTAACAATTGATTGAAGTCTCGGTTGGTTCTTTTAAGAAATCCTAGTTTTTTACTAGTTGCCCTCACAATGTTTGATGCATGGACATCAAAGGAGAGTGATTCTTGACGAAAATACCCAAATTTTTGGCAGAACTTTTTTGATCGCTTTGTTGTTCATGCAATAAGAAAAGGTAAGTTTGTTTTATACGTACTTTAGAAAGGAAAAATTATATTTCGTTTTACACCTGCCACTTTATTTCAAATTACTTCAAGTCTTCCAGTATATTTACGTTCGATATTTCATCATTATAAAGGAAAATATTTTGCCATTTAGTTAAAAATGCGTGAATGAAAACCTAAGCATCACAAATTACAATGGACCTTTTAATAGACCTGGCTGCTAAAAATAAGTGAAAAAAAAAAAAAAGTGGGGGAAAAAAGATAATTTACGAAACTTTAAACTTTCCAATAAGCCTGTTTAACAGCTTTGGGAGAAAAGTGTGTGTGTGGCAATTTTAGAGTGGATTCCCAGAAAGGGAATTGTGGGTAAAGTAAGTGCACAAGACTACCTGGAAAATTGCATAGCTTCGTGTGTATGTGTGTAGTCTCTTCCATAGACACAGGCACGACGTAGGTAGGTGTGAGCTTGGAAAGTAGAAAGTAAATGGCAGAGAAGTTAAAAAAAGAAAAAAGGGAGGAGGGGTGAGGGGAAAGAACTTGCAGGCAAGTGCAGCCATGCGTTTCTGATATACGTGATGTATTTTAAAGCTTTTTTTTTTTTTTTTAGAAGAAAACACGCCTCTCTGTACAAAACTGCATTTCAAGGTGGTATGCATAGGGAAGAAATACTCCTATCATCTTTATTCGCGTTTTAAAAATAGTTTTAAGGGCAAGTCTGCGAGATTCCACGTCATTATCCAACCTAAATTACTTCATTTTGGTATTCAAAGAGGTACTGACCACTAGCATTTTATGTTTTGAGAGATGAATGATATCGAGTTAGCCATACTGGACTTAGTGGAATGCCTACCGGAAACATCTCGTTTTCTATGATGTATCGGAGCGATAATTTAATAGGGGAGTGCCAAATATCGAAGACCAGGATTGGGTGGGGGTAAAATGCAATGAAGAAGAAAAAGAGTTTGAAAGGAAATTAATGAATTGTGAAAATACATGAAAGAAGCGTAAGTTGAATCATGATTAGCTGTTTGTTACAACATTGACAAAAAAGGCTTAAAAGTCTTCCTTTCTGAGAAAAATCTTGTATAAATTTTTTAATTACGAATTTATATTGGTAAACAAGCTGATGGCTCCTGTTTGAATTGAATCCCAGTTCCCACTGAGCTTGCTGCTATGAAAGGTTTGTAAAATAACATGGCTATTCTTCTACGCTATGCAGAATTCCTTAGTGGCAGTATACAGGGTTCGAAACTCCGTTGGAATTTTTAAAGACCTCTTCAGTCAAAGCACATTGGAAAATCCATAATGAAAACAGGCAAGGGGACACTGAAAATCTCGAGCAGATCAAGGAAGAAACTTAAGAATTAACATAGTTGCACTACGTTGGAAAGTAGTGCGTATTTTGTTAATTCTTAAGGTCAGAAATTTAGAAAATTTTTTCCAAGATATTTCGATAATGGAAAAATGTTATCGAGAAAGGGAGACTGTAGTGATGCTAGTATATTGCTATTGGACACTGAGATAAGCACTAAATATCGATAAGTGCAAATCGTTTCAAAAGACGCTTTTATTTTGCTGTTACGCTCCCTCGAAATCATCTCTGGCCTCCTGTACAAACATAAACATCCTAAACATTCCTGATACCATCAACAACCAAGTTTTGTTGAAGAGTGGCGAGGGAGCGATTTACTACTCACAGTATGTCTTGTGTTGTCCAAAAGCATCGATCTTTAAGTAGCTCCTTCACCTTCTGAAACAAATCAAAGTCACATTCCCGGAAAATTGGTCAAGGTTTTCTTCCCTGCCACTGCTGCAATAGCTTCACAACGCCAGTCACATGACATCTTGCACTATCACCCAAGATGTGACTGCTACACCACTATGCATCACTCTTTCGTGGAGAAAATGGATTCGCATCCATTTGTCCTTCGTTTATGTACGTCTCTACTGCAAACTGAAATCGTACTGAATAAAACAATAGTTCAAATCCTAATTATGAACAGCTAAATCTTGACTTCTTTCGTGCAGTGTAATTTTGATTCCTCCTAGTTGTACTATCTGCTCTGTATCTGTACCTTCTCTAACCAATGCTTCTTCGAGCCGAATTTGTCCCAGTTATATAATATGCACTAATGGATGTGCTGTTATCATTATAATCAGTGAGATGAATGTTAAACTTGGACATCCGCAGATGTTAACCTCTTGGAGAATTTATGCAGAGTTAACTGGGGCTAAATGAGACAACCGTATAGTTGTCTCAAATTTCACTATTCCATGGTCGGTTTATGGATAAAAAACCATATTCCTGAGAGGAAAAAATATGCAATCCTCGTCCGATACTGACTAAATCGGTAAGGGTTAAAACAAACCTATAAAAGTTCTTCCCATCTAAAGGGTTATTTTCTCTATTTTTCAACTTCGGTAGGTGGGAGGAATAGAACCCAGACCATTTCTACAAGTCTTATTATTAATAAGTAATTTTGTAAATAGTGCAGTCCTCCATGCTAGTACAGTGAGTTCGCCACTTTTGGAGAAGTCTGGGTTGAAGTCCCGTCGTAAATTGGATGACTTCTTTAAATGTAGCTCCCATTGAGAGGCTAGTCAGCTAATCTCTAGCGGAGTGAGTAGAGTTATCTCGTGAGCTATTTCGGGCTTTTCACCCTCACAACATGTAAATCGACCTAATCACATCCACATGAACAGACATAACACGACCTAAACCCATATGCAGTAATCGATGCACCACCAACCACTTCAAAAGATCTGGGTTCGAGAGCTATAGTTAAGGGATACCAGAGAGCAGGTGTTTCCCTGTGTAAAACACCTGCTGTCTGGTATCCCCTACCTATCGGGTGTCCCAAATGACAAAACATGGAATCACTTCGCGAACACCCACACTTTTACAAACACAATAAAGAATCTTGTATAAATACCACCTGAAATAAAGTCGACTAGTATAACCAACGTACAATGACTAAAGTTAAGAATACGGTACGGCGATGTTCTTGTATTCTCTCTATTTTGTGTGGTCGTTCTGGAATTTAAACAGAAAATTTATTTTTACAGATAATCGAAGCAGAAATGAATGGTAATAAATCTAGATGCAGACCAAGAGGAAGGTGAATCGTGGTGTGCACATTAGAAAAAAAAAAAAAAAAAAAATGCGGGCTTACTCAGGTTAGCACTAAAGATCTAACAGAAGGCAGATAATCTGAAAGGTCAGAGATTTTTACAACCACGCAATAACTGCTTTATTGCAGCTGATGTACACCATTGCATGAGCTGTATCTCCCAGTGAGCTTATCGGGGACCATACCAGGACCTCAGCCAACCAATAAATACATTTTCAATTTATTCTATAGCAAAGCCACATTGAGCCAAAGGATTTTACAATTAGTGTACATAGTGTTTGGAGAGGGGACGTCACCGGTGGTTCCCACAACTGTGCCATAAGTACTCTTGTGAAGTATATATACATTACTCTGTAAAAGCCAAACAAAAGTATTATGTGTGGAATTATTACGTTGGGTTCTGTTGTGTTCTGGCTTTTGGCCGCAGAACCCTGATGGAATCCCCACGTTGCCCATACACACCGCTCGGAGGTAAGCCAGGCTGTCTATTATTATCGGGTTGGTCTCTGCCAGGATCGCATAAGCTTCCTGGACAAAGACCAAGTAAAAAAAGAAAAAAAAAGAAGTTAGTGTGAGGAGTGAACAGTCAGAAGTATTGGGGATGTAGAGAGGAGGCATCCCTAACGTAAGATGGAGATTTCTCCATTCGGCGAGCGTGGTGTAGGAAAGGGGGAAGTAAAGTAGACCAAGTAAGGCTGTTCGGTCTTGACCGCCACCTGGCAGGTTCACTTTTGGTAGATTATACCCGCGTTGTTGATCTAGGTTGGTATGAGATGTCTGGCTGGAGGGTCTTGGTTGGTCTCAACCTTTCTGGTCTTAGTCAGGTGGATATTGTTGTTCCAGTGGTAGGAATCTTCTTCTTGTGAATGGCAGTGATTGGAGAGAAGGCCAACTAGAATGGCAGTGATTGGAGAGAAGGCCAACTAGAATTTCAGCGAATTTCATTTCAAGGATTTCGGAATATTCTGTGTCATAATGTGGATTTGAACAAGCAGCGTGCGCAACTCTGTATACTTTTAAATTGACCACTCGGCTACGGTGCGCTGATATGGGCAAATCCATCACACACACCGCAGGAGTGTGTATCGTAGTAGTTTGTTATTCGTCACATAGGCTATTTATCTTTGCATGCACACGCGCAAGGGTGGCTCATATATAAATCTCTACTTGTTGTTCTTAGGTTTTAGGTACACCGGCGACTTAGACCATGCTGCGCTATTATGTATTATGTCTGTATAAGTGTGTGCGCACTGGCCGATTTACATGTTACGCGGGGTGCTTCGTGTGGGTGAAAAGCATTGTTTTTTTAATAATTCGGTTTATAATATGGACAGTTTGAATTAGAAAATTTCAAGTAAGAAAATCTTCAAGATATATTTCGCGTACAAATTATTGGATAATAAAAATTTCATTCTACTGAGTGCAAGAGGAGTGTCTGATATTTCTGCATGCTACTTATAGAAATCAGCGCGAAGGCTTATAACAATAATCAATTGGTTCTATTCACAAAAGTAAAATCTAACGTTCTTTAGGAATTTACTGAAGCGTTTTATGGATATTTGAAGTATCGCAAACAAGCCTCGCACTGGACAACTTCGAACATTCACAGGAGATGCGAATGCATCAGCTCTTTTAGCTAACCGTATGAGCAGTCCGCAATTGTATGTTCGAGAGGAAGAAGTTAGTCATGGGACTGTGTACAGTGCAGTAAAAAGGAATAAATTTCATTTCTAAAAGTATGCATAGCTGAGATTTTCATAGAGATGGCAATGACATAGACTTTGAATACCACAAGTGGATATCAGCAATACAGACACAGAGCTTGACTATTCTTATAGATATCTGCTTCATTAAAGAAGAGTACTTCCATTTTTAATAGGATTGTTAACTAACAACTAAAAGGTACTGGAGCGATTAAAACTCCCCGTGGGTGAAAGATGCCCATTCTCAAACCGATCTTAAGATTACAGTGTGAGCACGCAATCACAAACAAACAAACGATTATATGTACATATGATGAATCTTGTAATGAAGTTCGTAACTGATAAAAATTCTACAGTGCATGTTGAAATCACATCGATGAAATGCCTTTAGCAGCCAAGCGTTTGTTCCAACAAGAGGATGCACCCTCTCATTTAAAGGCAGAGAGTGACTGAATGAGAAACATCCTAGTTAAGTCGAGTAGTCTGGAAGTTCCGATTTGCCATCTCTCGATTTCATTCTATGGGGAGATATTTGAAGTTTGTTATTTACTAAAACAGGATTAGAACAATCAACTAACGAAATGATAGTTGTAACAGAATACAGAAAAATTCGCAGCAAAAACTTTTAGAGACCAACTCTAAGAACAGACTTACAAAAAGGATTATAAGAAAGCAGCTAGAAAATCTAATGTAAACATTGTTAAAGATTAAACTGTAAATAGTCTCCTATGAAAACGCACTTTTGTATCGCTATGTACATCGGAAGTGCAACCGATTTTATTTCAATTTCAGTTCAATTTCTTCTTGGTGACAGGGCACAACAAAGCCGTAGCCTAGTGGTCAGGCGCGCGGGCGCATAAGTACACGTGCCTTGAGTGACCGGGGTTCAAGCCCGTGACTGCTGAATACGGTGCTGTTTCTTGTATTCTGTCTATCTTGTGAACTCCTCTGACCGTTTGGTCGTCCCGGAGTATAAACAGAAAATTTATTTTTATTTAAGATGTTGAAATTTTTTTTTCCCAAAGAATTGTAAACGTATGCTGCGAATTATTTCATTTATGCAGCTGCTGAGTATTCACGATTACTTTAATTTTATCATGAGTTACAATTTTACTTGAACAGGAACGTAATAGTAGTAAGTCAATCCAGTTGCTCAACTTAACTGTTGATCAATGGAATTGAGGAGGGCGTGGAGGGGGGAGAATAAGTTTTCCTCCGAAGTTTTTTTATGATTTTTTCTGTCAACTTCCTAAGAGAACATTTTAGGTGGGCGTCGTTTAGTGACAATAAGTAGTCAGTAGTTGTTGTATAATTAATATATTAAACTGAATTATTAAAAATATAACTTTAAGCAAGACAAATTATAGCAGGATTTATTGCCGGTCTGACTCTAATAAGGAAACCCTGGCAGGTTACATGAGGCTCGAAACCTGTCAAAAAAGTAACGGAGTGTCATTAGTATTTTAGAAAACTCATTAGAAGGACGAAGGAAAAAAATTACGGAAGAACCTGGAGAAGCTCGTGAAATCAGGAAAAAAAAAAAAAAAAAAAAAAAGATTTTCAAGTTATACTCTGCTGGTACATTATCTAAAGCAATTAAGCCACTTCGATAGGATAAAACAGTTACAATAAAAGCATTCACCAGTTGGTTATTAAAACTGTCCGACACATACGTTCTCTGAACAAAAAGTAAGATTCTCTCAGCCAAAATGATTTTCTGTTGTAAATGAAATGCAACTTTAGGATATTTCTGTTTATGGGGTTGTTTGTTTATTTTTCCAAAGGAGGCTTTTATATACAGTATTTGTCATTTATTAGGTTACTCCTTCCTGCTACATACATGGTAATTATAACAAAATATAACCACACCACGGTAAAATATCTCAACAACTGCTGGTTGTTGGCTTCTGATCAGAAGGAGAGAATAAGGGATTCCCCCCGGGAATTTATTCCGGTTTTTCAACCCGCACAATGTGCAAATCGGCCCGTGGAATACACAGCGCAATATGGCCTTAGGTGCTAATGCGTCAATATAAATAAGAATAACAGTAAGCCTTTGATATTTCGTTGCTGGTTTCTGGGAAACCATGCTTTTGAAAATGAGGTAGTTCGTCTGAGGTAAATTGCATTTCATAGTATGTTCCGAAATCATTTCATTATTATGGGGTTAATATGATTACCTTCATTATCCAGGAGGAGTTCTATTCAGCAGATGATGGACGTTATAGTATATTTCATCCAGTATGTTTTTAATTTCTCTACCAAATGGCATCTTTGATATGTAGCCATACATCAGGAATCTACTGGGATTCAATCAGAGTGGATATGGGGAGTCACATCATAGGAATGCACTTTAGCCTTTTCAAAATGCTATGTACATCGCCAATAATCAACGTACAGTGCACCTCAGAAGTCCTATCGACGTTCTCTTTTCAAAGATAAAGGTCCCAGAGAAGCAAAACCACAATGTAGTATGTAATTCGTAAAAAAAAAAAAAATAAATAAAATAAATAAATAAATATTTGTCTCAACACAAATGATATAGTTTTATTTGTTGATATTACCAAGGTACTAGCGTGAGTCCAGAAGATATTACTGGACCATTGGGTGTTGACTTTCAGTTCTGTTAGATTATTCGCGCAAATTGAAACGCCTTCTTGAATCCACACTCAGAACTAGTTGGGAAAACCAATATGCGTCACGTTCTACCAATACTATAATCTCCATTACTGCTAAGTACTGGAGACTAGAGCTCAATACTGCAGATGCCAGTAGTTGAGAACACCCGCTCCTTCGTCTATTGTTGAGATTAATCACAACTTAAGTCTGCACTTAACATCTCGCTTCATTTGAGGTGATGGAAAGATACTGATCGAAAAGGGAGAATAAAATGAACTCTGAAACGATATGTTGTTCAGTTCTAACTATATGTTGCAGTTACCTAAATACGATTATTTACATCATGGTGTTGGTCTCTATACATGCTACATCCTTGAAAGAATGCCATTTACATGATATTTCATGGTATATAATATCTTTGAAATAATGCCATAGCATTCTTTAAAATATATACTGTAATACAGTGGACTTCAACCTTTTTTTAATAACGGCACCCCTAAGTAATTTATTTTATTTTGCGGCACCCCTACTCAATTTTCTCAATATATATAATATTAAAAAATGTATGTTATTTATTACAATAATATAATTATAAAAATTACATTTAATAATACAAATTATATATATACAGTATATAATTTTATTGTTTGTATAGAGGTACTAAGTAAACATCAATTACAGATCACCACAAAATTAAAAAGATACTATACACCTTTTATAATGAAATAAACATATAAATTAAAAAATAATAAGTTTAAGTAACTTAAACCCAAATAACGTGGCACCCCTGGAATGTTGTTGAGCGCCCCGGTTGAAAACTACTGATATAATAGAACAAAACAGATATTAAACGAAAACTTTAGTTTCTCTCTGAAAGTTAAGCAGAAGACTTGAAATAAAAGTGAAAATTACTTTACGAAATTTTTAGGAAAAAATATACTTTTAAATAAGACGGTTGTACAAAAAGGTAGTGACAACACGGCGTTATAAAAAAAAAAAAAAAAAAAAACGTGCGCTTTATTTACAAGCATTTGATAGTTACACTCTTCCAGAGTAATCTCCGGCGTCTTTTACAATTCCATCCCAAACATGCGGAAGGTGTTTGATACTATCAGCAACCTCATTTTGTTGAAGAGTGGCAAGGGTGCGATTTGCGACTCAATGTGTTGTGTTCTCCGAAAGCGTTGAACAATTCGGAGTAGTACCCACACAACGACTTGCATCTGGAGAATTGGGAGGCTGGAGAATCCAAGATTTCCTATTGCCACCGCTGTACTAACGCCTTTAAAGCAATAGTCACACACTGTCATGCAAAATGATGGGTTCTGTCTCCAAGAAATGTTGGTGCTTTCGTTGTATTGTTGAGTGCAGCTTCTCCAGGAACGATCAATAGTATGCAATATTTATAGTGTTGTTTTGTGGATCGGTGCAGTGTAGAATGATACCAAACATGATAAGAAAAGTGTTTGTTGCAATGAAGTTGGAAATCCTCACCCATATCCTGTTCTCCAAACAAGTTCTTGTCTTTCTTGGGACAACAGAAAAGACAGTCCTTGTATTTCCTGGGAAACGACTTCTGTAGTTCCAAAAGTGTTGTCCCAGTGCTTTCGGACAACACTTTTGGAACTACATAACCTTATTTAGTGAGCTATTAATGACTTTATCTGCTCCCCAATGATAGCAATTTCATTTATGGCCAGTGAGGGACCTCGTTTACTTCGGTAGGACTGAGAGTGGTTAATGGTTTCTGTTAATGCTTGGTTAGCCTATTCTTTAAAGAACTCTTCCTTCACGTCGAATTTGAAGGAGTGTCGATGCGCAAGTACTCTCGACTGTTTTATCCAGGAAAAGGTGAGATGGTGGTGTGCTGCTATCTTTAATTAGAGATAATGTCAAGTCATGCAGTGCTTTAGCTTGGAATTGGCATATTAAACTCATTACTCATCATTATAGTACTGTTCAGAGACCTGACGAGGCTGATTATCAGAGATTTGAAGCTTGAGCCTAGAGGCCTTCGTTAGATAGATGCGGAAGATAGACAAGCACTGGCATTTCATTGGGGTGAAGATTGCCTCAAACTTCTTATTATCTATTATCCTCTTCTACTGTCTCAGAACCATTTTCTGGCAAAGTATCAAAACATTCAGTTTTGATACTCTGTAAGGAAATGTAAGGTTTTCATCCCAGGTCATACCAGGGATGAAAACCTTACATTTCAGCAGCATTTAACCCACACTAAAAAAGAAATCATGGGTAATTTGAAAAGTGCTTATTAGATATCAAAATCTAATACCGACCTGTAAACCCACTGAGAGATGTCCCATATCTGAGATATGGTCCTCCTAGGCTCCCATCCAGTATTTAAGTTTCTGGGAATCGAGTATATCACTGGATCTTGAGATAGTTAAACAGAATCGGACGCAACCTGCTCACAGCTCGAGATCTGTACTGCGCATCACAAGAACATTACCCCATGAAAAATCTAAAGTCTTGATAAAACCTTACCAAGGTTAGTAAATCGTTGCCGGCTCACGAATTTTCTCTACTCGTTTGTCTTAGAATCACGTTCCCAAGCAACACAACTGAATATTTCAATACTGAAAATTGACCTCAAAATACTTTGAACTTTTCACTAAGACTGAATTACTAAAACGCTATTTTTGGCGAATACTTCACACTTGGATAATTAATCTGTTTATTAATTTTTGTTTCACCTTCGCGTAGAGCTATTGGCTAGAGGGACGTAATCGTTTATACATAAAAAATCGTTTGTACAGGGTGTCTCAAAAATACGCGGCATAACTTCAGGAATGAGTTCCATATGTAGACGATAAAATATTTTATATCAACATAGTTCCGGAAATGCTTGGTTCCCGAGTTATTAACCGGAATATCTTATCTCCCGCAGGTGATTTCCATCATCACAAGGTACTGACAGAATCTGGTGGTTTTCCATTCCGACCATGTACTCAAATCACGAGCAAGCAGATATGCACTTTATGTACGGTTTGGCGGACGGCAATGCTCTGGAGGCTCGTCGTTTGTACCACGAAAGGTTCTCAGAACGAAGATGTCCAGACAGGAAAACGTTTGAAGGTATCCATCGCCGCCTTTGTGAACATGGGACCTTTACACCTCGTGCTGCCGACAGCGGACGACCAAGATCTACGACTCTTGAAGTAGAGGAGGAGATTTTGGATATTGTGCATGCCACTCCTGGAATGAGCACACTCAGAATAGCAATGAAACTGGCTGTTCAACGTTCGATTATTTGGAGAGTGTTGCGAGAACACCAACTGTATCCGTACCATCTGCAACGGGTACAGGCCTTGTCACCAGCAGATTATCCTGCGCGAGTAATGTTCTGCCAGTGGTTCTTGCAGCAGTGTGGTACAACTCCTCACTTTCTTGCCTTAGTGATATTCACAGATGAAGCACAGTTCACACGAAACGGAATCCAAAACTTTCACAATCAGCATGTATGGGCTGAGGAAAACCCACATGCAATTCTTCCATCACATCACCGACAGCAGTTCAGCCTCAACATCTGGGCGGATGTTTTTGGTGATAAGTTATTTGGGTCCCATGTACTTCCAAACAAACTCACACGGCAGGTGTACAGAAACTTTCTGGAAAACAACATGCCTGATTTCTTGGACGCCACGCCACTGATCATTCGTCAACAAGCACACTTCATGCATGATGGGGCTCCCACACATTTCAGCCACCTAGCCCGCAATTACCTGAATCGAAGGTTTCCTGGTCGGTGGATAGGTAGAGGTGGACCAACTGCCTGGCCTCCACGCTCATTGATTTAAACCCACTAGATTTCTTCTTGTGGGGCCATTTAAAGTCATTGGTGTATTCGACTCCGGTAGCTGATGTGGAAACTCTCCGCAATCGAATTGTGAGACAATACGAAACATGCAAGGAATTTGGCATCGTCTTCGCGAGTCCATGAGACGTAGACGTGAGGCCTGTATTCAGGCAGAAGGTGGACATTTTGAACAATTACTATAAGGCGATGTGAACAGTTAAGTGTCATAGACAGACCTTCAAAACTCGGAAACCAAGCATTTCCGGAACTATGTTGATATAAAATATTTCTATTGTCTACATATGAGGATTGTTGTTGTTTTTGGTTTTTAGGAGCATTAGCAACTAAGGCCATATTGCTCTGGGGATATGTGGTATCATTCCCTGACCTTTCCGCATCCTCCGTATTTGGTGGTCACGGGCTCGAACCCCGGTCTAATCAAGAAGCATGTGCTATACACTGCTGTTCCTGCCCACCTGGCTACGGAAGCGCCTCTACATATGAGGAACTCATTCCTGAAGTTATGCCGTGTATTTTTGAGATACCCTGCATATAAAAAGTATAACAGATTACACATGCAATTACAGAGAAATAGAGTTTAATATAAAATAATACTTTTTGACAATTATAGTCTTTATTGGAAGGTTCAAAAGTAGGTTGAACTTTAAAAATATATATATATATATTTTCGAGTGTCCCTTTCAAATAACTACATCAATTTGAAAATAACCCAATGTACCTGGTGCAATTATTATTTCCTCAGTGTCCAATTAAACAGTTTTAGGCTCTTCTTCATCTTTGGGATTGTACCCAATCAACTGGTTGGTGAGCTGGATTGGTGACGTTATCCAAATACTTAGCCAGGTGGCTGTACAAGGGACGAAACAATGTTTAAAAATTAAAAAAAAAAAAATAATAATAAAAAAAAAAAAAATCGCACTGTTTAATGTATATGAGGGGTGGCAATAAAGTTCCTTGACTGGTACTATTTAGGTCATGTTCGATGGATTTGAAAATAAACGGAAGCGGTATATTGTAGGTCAAACTTCCTCCAACAGGTGGTATAGAGATTGGCCAGTAGGCTGACAGGGTGCGAGTAACAACCAGTTTCGTTAGAAGCGTTAACATTCCATGTCATGATTTTGCAAGGGGGCAACGAACGAATATTAGGAATTTTAATTTTAATTTCCCGGGTGCGGGCGCAATTTGGAGAGAAGAGCAGCTGGTTTTTGTTGGACGACAAAGCTCTTGCAAATCTCGTGCCCATTCCACACTTGTGAAGACACTTCTGACGAAACATGGCATTGTATAGATTAACCATCTTCTCCCGATCTAGCACCAGGGGACTTCTTCCTCTTTCCCAAGGTGAAAACTGCCCTCAAAGCGAAGAGATTTCAGGATGTTGAGGACATAAAGAAAAACGTAATCGCCGAACTGAACATAATCTCTTTGAACGCTTTCACCGCCTCTTTTCAGAAACTTTTAGAACGGTGTAATAAATGTATTAATCAGGTGATGATTATTTTGAATAAAAATAAAACCATTTTTGAGTTTTTTTTACTTTGTGTGCTATTTATTTTACCAGTCCGGAAACTTTATTTCTACACCTCGTATGTAATGATTAATTATTCCTATATGCAGTTAGTCACTGGCGATCTTTCGAAGCAAAATATATGTAAATGTGAAGGTTTTATGGTAAAATTTATAAATATTACTATTGAAATGCTCTCATTGTGCCTGTTTATTATAAAAACATTTTTCACTTCGAAATTGTTAAGATCTATTGCAGAGATTGTAAAATATTTTTTTGATCTGTTGAAAAGCAACTATAACCATGCAACTTATATACTTTCCTCATTTTTCTAAAGTTACAGCTACCAATTTCATTCTGAGGTTGTCTGTAGCTTTGCCCCTATTTTAAATAATTCTACCCTTATTCCAAAAGCAATTCCAACCATCAAGTAACAAGCGTAATATTTTACGAAATAAGAATTTCATTTATTTAACCCATTTGTCTTCTTCTATCACACTCTTTCATTTTCGGTAATCTTTTCGCCTTTATATTCAATTTTTGTCCATAAAATAATTATTCATCTGGTCACGGTAGAAATTACGCTGCTTGTAGAGGATGCGAATATTTTTACTTGATAAAGTACAAAAGTATCTTTACGTTACCGTGATGAAAAGCACTTCAAATAAGTGTCGATCGTACTTGGCATGCGGTTCTTAAAGTTTGACACGCTGATCAAACCAACACATCTGGAAACAAAACGGGCTATCAATTTAGAAAAACAAAAGGCGTATTATTGTTAAGATGAATTAAAACCCATTTCGATTACACGGATCAGTAACTCAAATGAGCACATAGTTCCCTAGAGTTTCCATCACTTCTGGCATAGCCTCTTAGTGCACATCTTAATGTCACTGTCTTAAACTGCTAATTGCGTCTCAGAGACACTAAGAATAAAATTAGATTTCCCAAATAAAAGGAGACAGTATGGCTTATCAAGAGGCCATAATTATGTATCAGCGTAAGAATTATACGAAAGAGTATCGTATTATCATTTCATTGTAAATGACACGATTAAAATTTGAAGTGTAAATAGTGAACAAAATAAAAAGAAATGAATGAGCGACCAGGGAAAATTTCTTATCCCATTCTTACAAGTGGGTAACATAAAATTTCATTAAATACGAGTAAATACGAACTCGACTCCTTTTCACTAATCGCTAGTAGGAAATCATTATCCTTAAAGTAATAAATGTACTTTTATTACCTACTATCAATGAATCACGGTGATTTTTGTTTCAGGACGATCTGAAAGTCCTGGATATCAAGTGTTATTTTTATTATTAGTGATCTTTGGTATTTTTAAGTAAATATGAACCTATGAGGTAAAGCCTGTACCAGAGACAAACGTTTAAGGTGGAGTTCGCTTAGCAGCGTATGAAATGGCTAGCCTTGTAGGAAGAAATTGATTTTACATGAGCATGCGACGTATTGAAGTAGGTTGAATTTTGCAACAGCATTGTGCCAACGGTGTACAATCTTATGGACAAAGGATAAAGGGTTGAACCCCCTCCTAGGTAATTACTCAAGAACACATACACACGCGTACCAAAGTAAACAAAATGTCTTGACATCGCTCTAATAAGGTGAACCAGCACGGTTTCTATGAAAAATCCCAGAAGGCCAGTTACCTTGTGGTAACGGTCATTAGTAGAGAACATTACTGGTCGTTAATATGGAGTTGTTGACGGTAATTAGAGGTCATCTAATGAAGCTAAATTAGCAATAATGTAGCACGATGACAAGCTCCCTGACAAGGCTTTTAACAGATAGACATGAACGCAGTTCTAACTTGAATTAGAACGAAAGAGGAGGAGGAAATAATCGCAGAGTCGAGTGGAGCAGCATATTTGTTACCGTGTGTAAACATTGTTCATATTGGGACAGTGCATAGAACTGGGGATGTCCCGATTGCCACCGTTATAATTAAAATTCTCCCATAATTACTTAGCCAGTGAACTTACAAACCTTTAACTCAATTTTTTTTTTTTCGAGCCTCAACAAGACTTAGCTGACACTGTTCCACCATTTACTATTTATTGCTTTCCACGGTCTCGTTATTCATTTAAACTTCAATCGACACCAATGAAAGAGACGTACTGAAAGAAGCGACTTCTTCGCACAATCAGAAGACCCTGGAAATTAAAGAGAACTTATGCATGCATTCCTCTAATTAAATATGCGCCTAAAGATTACAGTTAGATTTAAAAAGCCTTATCGCCTATAGAGAGAGAGAGAGATCCAACTGTAAGATTTCAGAGAATATGCGGGTACATTTGAGCGCACAGCCTACGACCTAACGCCGAATTGGAAGAACTTGCTTTCATTTTTTTCCCCCTCTTCTTTTGATTTTTTTTTTAACGCTTCCCTTTTATCATATTCTACCTTGATAATCTGCTCGCCCTCTAGCGGCAGATCAACTCGGCAAACTGGCCATTAGCAACTCCGCCATGCCGTCCAAAAAACTTAATTACTCTTATTTTCAGCGTTTACTACTTAACTCCGGGCCAGTAATTAGGTTCAAACAGCTAATGAACACAGAGGCAACAGCAGCACGGCCTCCCGTAATGAGTTTTGTTTTCAAGTAGCAGCAGAGCAATACTTCAGAAGGCTTTGCTAGACATACACTACTTAAGTCCTCGGAAGTGGTGTTTAAAGACACTCAATAAACTACATTGCGAGATGAGGGTCTAGCTACGGTAATGAGATCTTCCTTTGGGTGACAAGAATAGCTAATGTTGCATGAATCTTTTTTCGTTTCTTTTTCTAGAACCTTAAGTTTGCAACTGGTTCGTGATGTTGTCTAATTAAAAGCTAGAAACGGCAGTAAACTAGGTGTTAGTGTCTTATTTTACTGTTCTAAATCAGCATGTTTACGAATTGCCCGAAAAACAAAACAATAACTTCCAATGAAAATCTGAACTAAACAAAAGGTGCAATCACGGAGGGCAGAGGAGGGGGGATATGTATGCTGCTAAGTTCTCGAATACAGAATTATCTCACAACAAAAATACCTACCCCAGTTGTCCAAGGTCTAAAGTACTAAATAATACGACTGAATGAAACAGTATTTATCGAAAACTACATCTGTAAGTCTTAAGTTTTAAAATACCTAAAGGGTGGATAGCACATTAACCCTTCAAGTTTTAGGCTTGCTGATAACATTCACGTAAGGGAAGGATAAAAGTTAACTGCTAATACACATACTAATCAAAATTACCGCAAAGCAAACGAGGTCCTGAAGAAGCAATTACTAGAAATCGAATTTAGTACTCCTGAATTTTTTCTGGTTTCAGAAGAAATTCAGGAGTACTAAAACTGCAACATGCAGCTGAATATCTGAATTCAATAAAGATAACTTCTATAGAAGGTAAACACAACTTCATAATCTCAATCATGATCCGAATGTTTCCCAAACAAAGTAGGTTTTCATCGTATCTTTCAATGATGTTTTGATTCGTTTTCTTGTTAACTATTGTTACTAACTACATATCCTCACTACAACTGAGTCAGAATAGTTTACTACGATGACTGTATTTACATACCAATGTTTAGATGGATGCAATTGATAATTGGATTCACTGGCCAATATGAACTTCGGGGGAGGGAAAAAGACTCGCGATGATAAGGAGTTGTTTATTGGTAAAAAAATTAGGCTTCATTCTACAGACTTAGTTTTGCTACAAGGCCAATGACCTATAAAAGGTTCCCTTAACTAGCTAATGAAGGCAACTTGTTTGCTATTCTAAAGATCTTGACGTCCATAACTTTCCTAATCTTTCAAGTAATATCAAAGGGCTGTGAAAATGGCTTCGTCACTGATAGCAGTTCAGTCCACTGGAATTAAGGTAATTACAAAACATTCTATTGTGAAGCTCTACCACCTAAACCATGGTGAAAGAAGTTCGGATAGTGATGGGATGTTTTATGCTGTGAAACTGTGAATGACCTGTATTAAACAAAGTTCGAACAACACGCACTTTACATTATATCAGAGGACATTTCTTTGTTTACTACCTGCACAACACGAGGGACAGACTCGTGCTCCTCCAGTAGCCTACCACTTCGATTTCACAGAAAGCTGCTTCCAAATCGCAGTCCTTAATGGGGGCCTCGATACAACGTTCTTTCTGAAAATACCATCATAGACTTCATTACTTTCTCGTTGCTATGCAAATGAAGACAGGGGTTTTAATGACATTTTACTCGAGAGCGGAACAGAATCACAGCTCTCTCCCTCGACGCTAGCTACATCACTAGAGTTGTGTGCATTTATATGCTTTGCCCCTCCCGCCCTGAAAAATAGAGTGATCGCAGAAGAGGAGTTTGAGCGGAAAAATATCTCGGATGACATTTTCTGAAGCATGACGCATAAACTCTGTCCCTCATTCATTCATTTATTACTTTTGTGTTTTACGTTATACTGGTTTTGCAAATGTCACGCTACAACCCACATAATGTTATGTTTCGTATTAAGCGGATATAATTAGATAAGGAATATCAGAGAGAGAGAGTTAGTATCTTATAAACAGCCACAAAGTAATCTACCCTATTTCCAATTTTTTTTCTTTCTCTCTCCATTCATTCGTGGAGTAGGGACGGCATTTTTGCACTTCAACTTTGGTGTTGTTGAACTATCTTCATTTCCAGCAGCATTTTTAAATTATTCGAAACGAGACTGCGGACGACAAACATCAATCATTAGATTGTTTCATGCCAAATACGACTACGCCCTAAATTTCTGGATCCCGTACTTTACTGGCTGACCACACTTTCAATGTACACGAACTTGTGATACAACCTTCAGAGCAAGATATAATTCATGATCATCAAAATGCTACTGCAATGGATCTGTTATACGTGTATTAGTCACATGATAAGCACTGTAGCCTGTTAAATCGTCGCTCCTCGTGGATTTATAGCACTTAACGGAGAGCATCTAGCTAGTATTAATTATCGCAGAAGCATTTTAGCTGGGAGTAGTGAAATTCAACTACTTCAATTTGTATTCCCTTTTATAATAATGATTTCTCATAGTACAGCATTATTCAAGATCTAAGATGGAGAAAAAAAAAAAGCTGTAAAAGATTACTTCTCAATTTATCGTTTGGGTTGTTCAGAACTTGCTCTGAGGCGATTAAGAACACGAGGAGCCAGTGTACTGTAAATTAGGTATATTTTATGTGTTGTGTGGGATGGAAACCCAAACTTCTTGGAGGAAAACACCGCATCATTCATATTTGTTTATTCTGCATCAGACAGCGATTAACCACTGTGCTACACGCGAGGGCATTCTCCATGGCTAATAATATATCCGAGTTTTCTTATTTCATGAAAATTACCCAGGAAAGTCAAAAACAAAATAATTATGTTTCTCGCTGTTTTATACAAAAATTTGACTGTTAAATGTCTAATATAAGAAATAAAATGTTGAATAATCACCATATGAACCGTGAGTAATAGTTTAAGCATTACACATTCAGTCTGGGATTGAGTTTATTCGGAACGTATATCAGGATTAAATTCATTTGCTAAGAACAACAGAAGGTATGAATGGCGAAGGTATTACAGGCATGTGATGCAAGAAAGCAAGCGTATGAGCTTATCATACGCTTGCTTTCATCAACCAAAACAAACAAAAAAAAAAAACAAAAAAAAAACGCAATTTCATACATTCATTTCCTCTAAAAGTTTGTCCAGTTCCTCCTTGAAATTATTTAAACTGTCAACTTCCACAACGACAGATGGAAGTTTGTTCCAGTAATCAACTACCCGCTAGCTAAAAGCAAATTTCCGCACATCTATTCTACAATGGTCTTTCCTCAATTTGAATTTATGCCCTCTCAGTTTCTTAAGCCTGCTCAACCCATTCAAGGCCTTATGTACCTCAATCAGATCACCTCGTAAGTGCCTAGTCTCCAGACGCTGCAATTTGCAGAACTTAAGCCTTTCTTGGTAAGAGGACCCCTTCGTTCTCCTCACCAATCTTGTCTCTGTACTTGCTCAAGCAACTTTACATCCTTCCTAAAATGAGGCCTCCAGACCTGTACGCAGCACTCAAGGCATGGCCTGACCATTGCCTTATACAAAGGGATAATCACTTCCTTTTCCCTACTAGCAAAATTCCAGTATAAAAAATAAAGCGTTACTATGATAGGCTACTTTATATGCCCCTTGACTAAAACCGCCCATTAATTTTCACTTTCTCAAACACTGAAGCATGATGTTTATTAGCTTTCCCGAAGTGAAAATGTGTCATATGCATGTACAGAAGCGATCTTAATATTCGCACATCGTGCGAAGTTTCGACCAAAGTGCACACAAAATGCAATAGAATTTAAGTACGGACATGTCAATTGCTCATATCAGAATGAGACGGTAAAATATCCGCAAAACAGTTCCTTTCTGTAGTAAAGCTATCCCCGGCAGTCTTCCGATAGTCAATAGCACCTTAAACTGCCATAAATCCCAGCAGTAAACTAAGAATGGCCAATAACCCAAGCGTCTACACATCATCAACACGTGCGCCATCTAGCGGAATCAGCACGGGCGGCTTATTTCTAAACACCATTCTGAAGTTGAAGACGACAAGAGAATGGATTAATTTTCTCAAGTTCTCTCTATAATAAATTAAAAATAAAGACGCTTCGGCTGTTTTGAAGTCAAATTAATTAAGACGGATTAATTTCGTCTCTTTGCTTCGTAAGATTAAATGCTTTTTTTTTTTTTTTTTAATTTTTTTTTCCCCTCAAAAATTTCCCCTTGTGTGTTTGGAAGCCATTCTGATGCAGATTCACAGGGTACACCGAAATCACTCTACCGGGCATATAAGTGTATAAAAAAAAAAAAAAAAGTTACCATGACAACAGAAGAAAAAGAAAGAAAGAGAAAAAAAAAAAAAAGAAAGAAAGAAAAAGGCTAACACGATCACTATGTACGGCGAACGAGGTCCCAAATGCGGTAAAAGTGAAAGTCGTGTTCCGCGGGGCATGAAATTGGCGGCCCACTGCCTACAATGTTAATGGATTCGTCATATCTGTCATTAGGGAATGCCAGGCGTTTGCATGAAACCGTGGAGTATTCTCCCCCCCCCTTCCCTCACGGTGTGTCTCTTCTGTTAAAGAGTACGTAGTTTATCCCACCTCCCAAAATACATAACTACGAAAGAGAGAGAGAGAGAGATTAATTTCATTATACACTGCAAATTAAAGAAGCATCGAACACACAGAACGAAAATGTCAGCGAATCTCTTAACTCTAGTATGACCATAAGAATTAATTATTTTTATTCGAAGGAACTGAAAATTTTAACGTTACATTTAAATGCCTGGTCATTGCAGATGGAACACTTCATTGATGGTACGAGATGTCCTGATCAGGTACAATGCTTTGAACTTAAATCAGGATTAGATAAGATCCGAGATGGACATGGCTTGCTAGCAAGTCCGCATTTCAATTCCCTTAGCAGACATTGTGAAGCAAGAGATATTTTTTTGACGCAAGAGTTTTTTAGAGTGGATACTGTACCTTTTGATGACGCTTTCCACAAAGTTTAAAGATATTTCAAAATGGATCCAAGAAGAAAAATGTCCTCCGTGATAGTATAATGGTTTCTACACTTGTCCCTGATTTGGAGAGGCCCGGGTTCCATTTCTGTTGATACATAAGGAATTTCTAAAGGCCTCTTCAATCAAGGCTGTCGTTAGCCGATCTCAGGTGGAGGGGTAGGCTTTTAACAACGAGTTATTCTGGACTTTTTAGCCCACAGGGCATACAAATTGACAAACTCACATGAATAGATATAGTACACAATAGTGCAATATGAGAAAACTCAATACCGTACATACGAAAATATAATTTCTTCTCTTTTTCACACGGGATATTATATGAATTAGAAGGCTGACCATTTTAGCGATATCACGGCACCACTAAATCATACAATTTAAAAAGCATTGTAGTAGCAAAAAGCAACCCGTAAAACAGAATGCAGCAGAAATTAAACGAAGCCGAGAAAGCGTAACCAAAAAATCATCAACTGTGGCGAAGGGCGAATAGACGAGGAAATCAAAGGACAGTGGACGACGAATTAAGGAAGCAATTTCGAGGGCCAAGACAACTGCAGCATGATGCATTCTATTAAATGAGATGGCGGTGAGAGTATCTGCGACTTCCTAAGGCAGCAGTGTCAAGAGTACGTCAAACGATAACAGTGCTAAGGAGCTTTTAAAGGACAGCTATTATCTTAGAACTTCGACAAAGGAAGAAAAACGCCAAACTTTTGGTAAATTCCGAGCTGAGTAGGTATCTGCCTTCCAGGCAGCTAGGTTACCTTTTGTCTCATTCACAACACGGTATGCGATAATAGGTAATCAGAAATTTCCGCTCCACGTGCATCCGTCACGTAACATCCACTAACAAATGCACTTCGCCCTTCACTTTTCCACTGAGTCTTGCTCAAGGTGTCGAAGTGCTCATTGTTGGGGGGAGAGTGGCCGGGCACACTGGGCGACGGCGCACATCCCCATAAATAACGACGACACCGACTCCTTGAGAGGAAGACAGCCATTTAGAGCGGTGCTAGAGAAAACAAAGCATGAAGCCAAGGGGACGATTAAAATCTTCCTGGCGGCCAGCCGATCTCATCACTGCTTCCGTAGCTTGCCGTCATCAGAACAAAACCCTTATCAACTGCCCTGTCAAGTTGCTGCGTGGGCCTAATTAGCATTGACTCATAAATATGCAGCCCAGAGGTAATTAATGAGTAGCTCGCGGCTGATGCATGCGAAAGCACGTGCCGCCTGCACTAAATGGTCGGAGCAGCCGTACGGTGGAGGCGACTGTATGGATGCAATATTCTTCTCCCACCTCACTCTTCTGTGTGCAGCGAGAGAGAGAGAGAGAGAGAGAGAGAGAGAGAGAGAGATGAAGTAAACGAGCAGTCATTCGCGTTTTGTGGACTTAGCCAAAGGCTCCATTCCCACGACTAACAGGGAAAAGGGCACAGGTAACAAAGCTAGACATTCCAAAGTCCTCTTCACTCATTTAGTACCAAAACTTAACCGATCTTTTCCCAACTTTTGCAGAAAGTCTCCAAGAGTGTACGTGAGAAGGAGAATATAGATTAGAGCTTATGTATTATGAGAAGTTTCCCAGTTGCGTCCACCATTGCCTAAGCACGAAAGGGCTTCTATGCTAACGATTTAATCCTTAGTATCAGAGGTGTCTCTAATCCAAGCACACCAATAATAAGAGTAGTTGAAAGATGCTTGATCATCAATAGAAAGAAAAAAAAAAAAACTGAGAACTTTAGTTCCGATGGTATTGTGATGGATATACTGTTGCGTAGGCCTAGCCACAGTTGTAGACGGAGCATTCCACTCGTCCACCATACAAGAAGAGATGTGGTACTTCGTGTTCCCGACATTGTCCGCTACCGAAGCCTTTTTAATTCAGTTAACTTCGTTGACTTTTTTTTTTCTTCATTTTCTAATCTCATTAAGCAAATTAAACTCGGCGCCTGGAGGGAAGCAGCTCTGTAAAGTCTGGTGTGACCGCTGAGGATTTTTTTTTTTTTTTTCGCTTTCTTTTTCTCTTCTACAGAGTGCTTTTGCCGAACAGCGGTTCGAGGTGATTCACTGTCATGTGCAGCTACCGCACCTACCTCGGCTGAAAGCACTAAACTTAATTACCGACTGGATGGGATTATTCGGTGTACAAGGGGAACAAGAGGGAGGGGGATGGAAAGTTCTCCTGCTTAACGTAGAAAGCCACATTGGGAGACGAAGGCCGTACTATGTGCGAAATGGTTGAAATCCATACTGTAATCATGAGCCACATAGTGAACGTCACTGACGTGGGGGAAATGCGGGGGAAGAACACGTGGTCACCTCAATTCGCACGTTGCATGTTTAAGTAGTCACATGGACTGACAGTTGTTCTGTTTTATCCCACAGCAGTTCGCAGCAGAGGCCCATTTACAAGTATCAGATTAAAAGCTACCGATGGTTTAACTCGGTCCAAAGCACATCAACACTGCAGATGAGCTACAGCAAGGAAGACGAGTATTGTACTCTAGTGGAAGATTTGATTTGATTTTCAGGTAGACTCTTTGCACCAGTAAGTCTAACCATATACTATGTACAATTAACAAGTGACTGCTCTTTATTACTATTATCATTTTAAATATTCCATAATTTCCTAAGAAATAAAAGATTTACGCGGTGCAGTTTGAAATGGTGATTTAAAATTGGGTTTCAGAAAAGAATTGAGCTGATTCGATTGGCAAAAGGGTTCAAAATACAAGTTTGAAAGGGCTTGTCATTAACACGTTCTGACAGTCTGGCCTCCACTGTACCCGTCTAGCACACTACACACAATGATTATTAATGCAAGAGTCGATAATGGAACGATGCGACAACAGAGTCCATGAACAAGTAACAAAAATCTACTGAAAGTGAGGGCGGCCTGGTGTACAATTGAAAACTAATGAACTTAACTGACCTAGTTGAAATTACATTTTTGTAGGAAGAAAGAGTTGCTTTCTTTATAGGATTGCATAGCATTTAGAGGTAGAAATTCCCGCAACTTTTTAACGAACTTGAAGAAATGTATTTTCCAACACATTTCTACAAGTTAATTTTATTTCAATCACGAAAAAGCCCCAAGAATATCTTTTTACGAAAAGAAAGGTGGGACAAAAGGGACTGATCAGACATTTTATCAAAACAAAAAAAATTTGTTTGTTTTATTTTAAATCATAATCACTATATAAAATTCTGAGATTGATTGAGATTACTGAAAAGCATGCCTAACAATGATATCATATAATAAGATTATTGTAGATTGTCGTGATCTACCTCAAAGGATAATGATGTATTCTATCTGACAGTCAACTTCAAGATTAGGATCAATGGGTGCAGTACTCACAGCCAAAGAACGGGCCTGGTGCTACCATAAGCGAAATTTATTTATGTATTCTCTAATTTGCTTGTTTTCCAAAGTACGTTACCACACTTCAAAAATGCTTAATCAGAGGGAATGGATTCATAGGAAACATTTTGATGAGTACTGTATTGATATTTTGCATTATCAATATGCAATACACTGATCGCCGCTTATCTCCCTCTCTCCCCAAATAAACGACTGAATTTAAGTAGAAAAACTTCCTTAAGGGTTCCGAAGTTCATTTCTTATCACAAATGTCGGGCCACGAATATTCAAACTAATGATTTTTGGGGAACTAACGTGCCAGGTCGTCCTACTTACAAATTACGAGTCATTACTGTTTTCATACAGTTTGCAAGAATAAATAATGCACATGACCAACCAGAAGTTTACCATTTATTCGTTACTAATAAATGATGCGACCTCAGGACTACGTGATCTTAGCTAAGCGTGGATTCAGACATAATGACACCACCCGGATAGTGATAGGAAGTATTCGGCTGGATTTTTAAAGGTATGATGTGCCAAAATATTAGCTTTTTTAGTCACAGAACGTCAAATAGTGGCTTTTCTGCAGATTATAACCTATGCTTGCATGAATCACAAATGAGTTCAAAAAAGTTAGGAATTCATGTATGGCACAAGAGGACATTTCAAATGTAAAATCTAACTGCACTTTACTGCTGTATCCTATTAAATTTAGAACAATGTATGAATCTATACTAAGGAATAGAATCTTTTAATACAAATTTTATATTGAGACAGGCAAGCTCCTTTTTAGCATTTAGACTACTACTAAACGTTAAAACACCAATAATTCATAATGTCATGTAATGACATTAATTTTTTAATGAAATCGGCCAAGATGACATGTTCTTTTATCTTTGGTGTACGCAATTAACCACTTATTCATTGGCATTGCGATTGCTGTAATGGAGACAAATTAGTACAGTCATTCACAGAGCAAAAGTGGCTAGTCTGGCTTAGACATGTGTTGGCAACAAAGCTAAATGGACATGACAGCTTCACCTACGCCCACTTAGTGTTGATTATAAGCACGATATAGCGCATATACGAAGTCTGTCACATGAATTCCACTTTCGTAGTTGTAATTTGAAGTTAGCGTTCTGAGCAGTGGTATGGACTACTAAATATTAAACGGATAATCTAATCTATAATTTTCATCAAGTAGGATCGCCTATAAAAATGCTTGTGTTGATGCCTCCTGAAGAATTCATCCGCTGAAGATAGTTACGCGTGTAATTGTAAGAACTTATATTCAACCTCAGTGAAAAGATAAGATGCTCTCATAACGAAATAGTCAGTGATTTCCCCCAGTTGCGGGAGTGATTTTCGGCACAGCAAAATTTCCTATTAGCGAAACCACCGAATTTATCCAAATGCCAATAAAAGAGGCAGCATGAAGTGGGGAATAAGATTAGGAGATCTGGCAGATGTAGGGAAGTTGCCACGTTCTCTAACAGCTACCATTCTCAGCTAACATCCACTTTCTCCCGCACCTCGCTCGGATGACAGCGACCATCGACGGCTCTTTGTTTTTCCGCTCGCCTTTCGTACTGTCTTTAAGAGCAACATTTTCTAAATGTGCCCGATACCAGTTGGAAGATAAAAGCACAGCCCTCTCCCACGAAGGCCGTTATTACCCAATCAACCTAACGACCAGTCCCCAGAAGCTCTCCCCCGAGTGCCGGCGGCCGGCGGCCAGACACGAAGCGCCCATCCACTCGTCAGAGCGTTTCCTCCATTTGTCTGGTGGCTTTGTGGCCGAGAACTTCGCTCCTCTAATGTGAAATCCATTAAGAGGGGTTGTTTTTGGCAGTTCGCCTCTCGCGAGCCATTTTGGCAAGGCGGCGGTGTCTTCAGCGTCGAGGGTTTGATACTTAGCCGGCAAAGAGGTCATCAGCCATGATGGAGGAGCGCAGCTACGGGACCCGACGGCCGCATCTCTCGCCATCTTACTGCTCCTATAACTCTTCAGGTTGGAGTAGGACAGAGATGGCTGCTTAATGCTAAGGCAGCAGCAGCAACAGAGGCGGGAGGCGGAGGCAGAGGAAGGGAGGGAAGTGTTCTGTAACAAAGGCGACGGTAATGTAAATGGTTTTGGCACTTGACCCTTTCTCCACCAACTGAAGAGAAATAGTCCTGCCTGGCGCGAGCGGAAAAAAAGCGACACATGGCACAACTTATTTCTTTGCAGTAAAAGTACCGGCACTAGAAAAATCTAGAGCAGAGAGCAATTGCTAAGAGGAATCGCGAATGATTGGAAAACAAAAGATAATGTTTTGTTTGTGTCCGGGAACATTACATGTAGGTTCCGGATTCATTTGTCTGGTTTGTGTCCAGAGGAATGGAAAATTGTAAATAGTGGCAGGGTTCAAGCAGATTGGCTTTAATGAAAAGGCACAAAGCTTACACTTGAATAATATATTTCTGTTTTGTACACTGACAGGGCAAAACAAATAACGCACAGATATTGGACATTTTAACACATCGCGAGTAATTTCACAGAACTGTCGTTTTAGCGAAGAAAGACGAACAAAAATAACATCAAGGATATAACCTAACGATGATGTGCTATGATCCCCTTTTTTGGATCAAAACTTTTATGCTGTACGTAAAGATATGATGGATAAAAGTATTTTTAAATCATCTATTGTGCGCTCTATGTTAGTTTTTCGAGTTCTACACAAACAGACGTCATTGAGCACATGCTGTTTGCGAGTTCGTTCACATTTACAGAGCGTAGAATAAGGTGGGTTACTTTAACAATGCAAAACCCTTAACAATGACTTTCTGGGAGCTTATCATAAATAATTAATGCCACAGTAAGTGTCTTTTAAGTTGGAGATTATGGTAGGGGATTTTGACCGGTTCACGTGTGTCTTAAGGTTGGGGTGAAAAAAATCAAGGGTGTGTGTGTGAGAGAGAGAGAGAGAGAGAGAGAAAGAGAGAGAGAGAGAATCGCATCGACAGCAACAATATGTTAGCGAGGTGCCGCCACCCGGCCTGAGTGATGAGCAAGATACCCAGAACAAATAATGATCTCCTCACTAAAGAGGACTGCTCTCCAGAATTAGTTTCATTTCTCTATTCGATGTGCGTTTATTAATCAATTCTAGTCCGGCCCATGACAGGCTTAGCGCTGCTCCGTATCATCTAGCATCATCACCGCAGCAGGGGACCGGAGAAGCTGTCAGGAAAACCTGATGCTGTGGACGTGCTGCCCGGCGGTTTTCAAATGACAAGTCTGGAGAGGCTATCTTTCTCCTTTAGCGGTTCCTTGTCACCGGGGGGAAAGGACGTCCAGTAACGTGACAACTATGACAATGGGGGTGTACGGCGATGAGTGCCGCCAACGATCGGGAGGAGGTGCACGTCACTTATGCCGCCGCAGACCACTGTCGGGAGAAGGCAACATTAAGGCCACGAGGACTGTCAGTGTCGGTCGAATAGTCCAACACCAGCGTCACATTGGATGGCCCGTTAGTGACAAATGACTTCGACCATTCGGACAATAGTTCGGTGAAGGCCAACTGGACAGCCTGAGGTTATCTCACTCGGATCTGAGTAAGGACAAATAATACCGGGTCAACTGCATCGATGACCTGACATGGAGAAGTATACGTCTAGGTGACGTAGACTACAGATAACGCTACTCCACCTCTTATCAAGACAAAACAGAGAAGCTGTACTAGACGTGGATCAGTGCAGGTGAAGTCACCATAATTCTGTGTAATGTTGGCTTAGAGCAGGCCAGGAAATTCGCGTAACATTTTTAATTTGGCAAATTGTTATCTTAAGCCTAGAATGAACGAATCGCCTAGATGCAGGAAAATAGTTAATCCTTCTTGTTTCTTGTTAAATTACAGCAAAGGCATTACACGTAAGTATTACGATGCAAAACAAACAAACAAAAATAAATCGCAATTGCACGAACACTGCGTCTTCAGGAACAACTTCAGCAATCTGCAGATAAACCATGCAAATATTACGAAGTTCACACATTTCAAAAGAGAGAAAACGATGCATGTTTTGATGTAAGATCTGTAGATGCATTACAAACCACATTCGTTGAGTGGTGAAGTAAAGTAGCAGATATTTTTTATTTGATTTCGGTTCTGTTTTTGGCACATCAACAACTAAGGCTATAGAAATCGTCCATAAAAGACGTTTGTAACTGATATCGATTTTTGGAATCCCTGCTCATGTCACTGTTGTTCGAATTTCATCACTCCCCAGCAAACGATATAAAACTGCTACGACCTCTCCCCCAGTCGAACTCCTCCAGCTGTGGTTAACCATCAGTGTCAGGGAATAAAAATCAATTTATATATACTTAATATTATTTTTCAAAAAATCTGATTATTACGCCACAGCATATCACCAGAGACTAGAAGGATACATCGTACATAATCACAATTATTAATCTATTTCTTGCGTTTCTAATTCTGCTTACTTTATAATAATTTTGCATAAAATTTAATTTTATCCCCACATTACCCCATTTTGCACTTTCAATACATTAATTTCAAAGTACTCGATTGGGAGTACACCATTATAGCCTATGCTGTATTCTTGCACATTAAAAATGTCACTTCTGGTTTACACTTCCGTATTCTCGCAATATTATTAAATTGTAAACTATACTGGATTAGCATTAATTCATTTAGTTTACAACGTTCTCATTATTAAAACTTACCCAATTAAACGGTTTATCCGTAACCTAAATTTAATCTTTCCCCATCTGTTTAAGCTAATAACCTTTTTCTGAGCTTTTCAGTTCTTTATAAGAACTAGAGCCCCCAATCTCCTGGTACTGAGTTTCCAGCAGATCGTCTAGTTTTCTTGATCCTCTTCTTGCTCATGCATCGTGCATATCCTGAATTGCCCAGCATCTTTCTTTATCTAACTCTGTACATTTCTAAATACAGAGGCGGGTAAAGGAAATTGTAACAAGACGTCCATTCTATACGTCTTGTTACTTCTGAAGCTTTTATAGAACGGGTTGATTGTGTTTACAGGATGCATTCTTTCTAGAGCACTCATTCTCTTTAACTTTAATTCCGCTCTTTCTTTTTCTTAACTTGTATCTTTTCTTTGGTTCTCTGCTTTTCTGATGGCTGCCATATGCCACTTAGGTTTGGTGCATCAATTTCTCTAGTGCTAACTTTTGCTAGCGTCTTTAATTTGATTTCTTGTAGCTTATGTTTCCAAGGCTTAAGCTCGAGGTTTATCTCTACTAGCGGTTTGTGCTTCACTTTATTAAGCTATCTCATTAGCCAGTACTCCGCTGCCATGATCTTCTGAATCTGATTACACGGAGCGGATGACCACATGACGGTCCCATACATTGCTATCGGTACAGAAACCTTTAAATGTATGGAAGTCTTAACTGAGGGATTTGCCAGTCCTGTCGCTTCTTGTTTGGTATCCTACAAGGATTTATGGAAGTTTCTCTACAATTCATGCTTGGTGGAAGTAAGTTTGTTTCAAATATCCCAGTAGAACATAGTATTGTTGGTTGAATTAAACTGAGCATTTTTCTCTTTCTATTAATTGCACATCTCACAATCAAAACTGGAATATACAAACCTATATCGAAGGAGCACAGTCACAATTACTGATCAGATTAGCATCGAGTAAGATTATGACAATCTCATCACTCGACTTGTCTGCTAGCATGAATCAGCTTACATGCAATTGTACTTGTAGTGGGCTTTAAAATTTTAAATTCATTTGAAGCTTTTCATTTAAGAGCAACCGTTAACAAATTCCTTACCAATTCATGTAAATTCATCTGTAGTGAGTAGTTTTATAATTAAATTTACAAGAATCCTCTTAGTTCGTAGTTAAAATTAGCTGTATGCTGTAAGTGGGCGTACCTGTAGTGTATATACTCCGTAAATTTGATTTTAGAATTTGTGAGAAAGAAAAAAGAAAAATGTGTGTGTTATTTGTTATATGTCGCAGTTTGTTAAACTCAATGAAATGTTGATTATTTGACAGTTTTAAGTTTCCCCATCTGGACGTCACATTACTGATATGTGTGAGCAAGTGCGATTCATTCTTAAAATCTGATAAATAGATAAAATGGCATTTAGCCATAAGTTTTCCTATAAATATTTAAAAATCAGAAAATTTATAGTACAGAAACACCGTTATTAAGCTTGGAGGTAAAAAATTTTAAAGCTAAAAGTTACTAAAGTTTCAGATCCACTGAATTATTTAGATGACTGTATCCTATGCGGAGACAAGCAAGTACAACTTGCCAACACTATGCAGACTGAAGTATTGTACTTTGATTACAGACTTTATTTGTAATAACTTATTTGTGCTAATGGATTGCTAACTTAGTACGCATTACCTGTTTGGAGTCCGTATATATCAGACCAATAGAAATAATTTAAATGCTTGGCAGCAACGTCAGCGAACTAACCATAATTCTAGAAGTTGGATCGCAATAGGTGGTATTTTTGGACTGGATTTCAGACTACGATGAAATAACTGTTAAATCGGACTCGGAACTGGATGATCATCGTAATAAAAGCTAAAGTCTTTAAGGAATTAGTGAATCAACATTTATAAAGGAGGATTAATCACAGGTTCCAGTTGATGGTCCAGAATATCTTCAGAAGAGTTCACAGAAGATCATCACCGTACTTCTTAATAGTTGTCCTTGAAGAAAGAGTATTGGTTTAAAATACCACATAGGTTGGACAATGTGGGGGGGGGGATACACGCAGGAACTCAGCGACATTGGGTAACAGTTGTGTCACGAAATTTAGATCTTTATTGGCTTCGGAAGTTAAGAATAATTACCTTCTGGCTAGGATATGGAACTGGTCTTTAAAAATATAATCAATTGTACAGAAACAACTACTCGCAAGTACTGTACTGTGCCACATCTTAGAGTGTTAGGGAAATTAATGGTTACCGTTTAATCCAGTTATCTTTTATGATAGAATTAGCCAGTTTGAAGTATTAAAAATAATAATGGGACTTTTGGTTGGAGCCGGTTTTCGCATTCTGTCATAGATATCCTTTTTACATTCTATCCTTGGTGTTTTGAAGACACCTTGCGTTTCGAATATATATATCTCTTTTGTACTGGAAAGATTCAACTCAACAATTAGTCCTCTAATTCAATTGAATGAGTTGTGTGGGGTGAGGTTACAGTAATTGCGTTTACCCCGAAGATGTGTGATTTGGTGAAGGAGGAGAGGGGCAACTCAGATTGTGAAAGTTTTTATATTTCAACTCTGGGATTATCAGAATGCGTTCGTTTGCATCAGAATGCAGCGCTTATAGATAAAGGAGGACTATAAAAACTGAATATTTGCGGTCTAAAATGCTTAAAAAGCCATACAAACTGATTAATAATAAACAGCACTGAAATATATGTCTATTCCACAATTGCAAGAAAATTTAATTTCATCTAACGAGAGGCTAGACTTGCTTTCTATTTCGATTTTGCTACCTGAAGGCATAATCCAAAAAAGAAGGGTTTTTTTTTTTTTTTTTTTTGGTTTTTTTTTCTGTTTTTATTCTCTTTTCAAGACCAGTGGAACAACTATTTTTGAAACACTGTACAGTAAATAGTATTTACATTTTCTTGCTGTTATAATAATTTATTTATAGTGTGGAAGTGTTTCATGATGTATAGAATTCTGGTTGTGTGAAGTGAAATTCGTGATAAAACAAGTTTTGCTCTTGGAGATATGATTAAAACAGCGATACCTTGCTGTACTGCACTCAAACATTTTTACAGGGACGGGCATATAGGGTCAGAGATAGATTAAAAGAATATTACCATATTTTTGTGGCATCAAGTGGATTCGAACACGTAGCGTGAATACCTTTATACCTGCATGCAAACTACTCAACCGCGTACGTGCTAATTGTACTCGTGAACAGGGGAAGAAAAGTGTTAATGATACCATTCTGGAAACAGTGTGTTTGTTAGGCGGTGCCAGTGGTTTCCCATTAAAGCGTTCTGAAGAAGGAATATGGAATACGTAATGTGGGGGTGGACAAGGCGAGAAACAAATCATCTTCTAATCCATCACCCAAGTATAGTTTACTGAAATAATCTCCACGTTCTATCTTAATAGAAGATAAAGTCAGCAGAATCTTCATGAAGTTGAGATACTAGCCACTAGACATTCAGTATGTCCAGGTGAATGTTCCCATTAATTATTAATCTTTGGGGAATATGGCAAACTGTTATTTGAGGCACAATTCAACTCACGGTTACATCTTTGAGTATATTTTTGTGGGCTTCGCTGAGAGACTTCTTAGCCGTTGGATTGTTTCATCCGTGGCGGGGACAACTTGGATTCGTCCTCTTGCAGATAAAGCCATTGCTTTCACCAACCGCACACTAGCCACTGAATCTATCTTTGCAAACTAGATAACAATAAAAGGTATCCTCCTATGAAGAGCCCATTTTAACGTGCCTCCTTTGCGAAAGTGACACACATTATATTCCAGCAAGGACTGGAAAACACACAAAAAAATAAATAATAATAATAATAAAATTTTAAAAAAATATAAAGTTTATCTATTTTGATAATTTGCTATTACATGTATGAAGAACTTTCATGGACTTTATTTATTTACTTATTTTTTTTCAGTCCGTAGCTGCAGGGCCCCCAAACGAAGGAGCCAGCAAAGTCTCAACATAAATAAACGAGGTCCCTTAACCTCGTTTGTATCCAGGTTTCTAAGTACCTTTGCACGGCCCTGTTGAGTGGTTGAGTTAGTTGGCGTGAGGCATGGATAGCAAGGTTTTCATCCTCGGAAACTAGGATTTTTCGTCCAGCAAAACAGGTAAATCGACTATAGAACACACGAAAATTCTGGACATAATACACATGGACTTATAAGCTCGGTCTTGGGGCTTTAATATGATATATGTAGTTTTATCAAAAAGCGAAAGTTGTTTAGTTCTCTTGGAATCACCCTATTGTTTTATATTATGTATATTGAAAAACAATTAATTTCTTATTATTTTTCTTTGTTAATTTTCGTTATTTAAGCGTCTTAAAGCAAACACACAGGTAATGGATAAATGTGCCCGTTAATTTGGTGAACTGTTACATTAAAAAGTTTGTGCACCACAGAATCTCGAGAGCATCGAATAGAATACTCGCTTTACTTATTAAAGATAATCATTTGTTGGATCATTCCAAACTTGCCTAAAATTCACTATACTGCCAAGGGTATCGGGACACCCAAATTTGAGAAAATGTACCATGCCCACCATCCACACATCAGCAATAGATACGAAAAACAACTGTGTCCAAGCTAGAAGTAAGCAGACTAACGACACAGATAGGTAGAATGATAACGGGGAGTAATCATAAGATGACATTAACAATCAATCTATTCGCTCCATTGCAGCAAAACTGCAATATCATCAATGTACTGCAATGGCCAGACAATTTCATTCTTCGCACACTTTGACAGCCGTATGGAGAGGGTCGTTTTCTGTTTCATCGTGACAGTGCACATGTTATATTGCACAGTCTACAGTGATTTGGTCTGAAGACATAAACGTGCAAAAGCTTAATTAGCCTGCTAAGAGTTCCAACCTTAATCTCAGTGAACACTTAGGATAAACTGGGACGTCGGCTTTGAGCTAGGCTAACACATCCGCAATCAATAGCTAGCTGAATTAACCGCTGTGTTGAAGTAGGGATGGACGAAAATACCACTTTCTTGTTATCAAAAATTGGTTTGGGGCGACGAGGGTAGAATGTATAACTATATATTATTAAATTTTGTATCAATAACTAGTTTTTGAAACATGCAGGTATCCGGTTACTTACGACATAGTATTTGCCAATTATTTTGCGAGTCTTAACTATAATCCTAAACTTTCATAACCATATATAAATCCTAATGACCCCTTCTCCTCCTCCCCACTTTAACGTTAGTTTTTTTGGACGGATATTCAGACGAGCGTGTTGGGGGAATGAATGAGCCTCTGTTAAATACGTGATAGTAAAATAGTAATTATCAGAATTGCCAAAACAAACATTTTACAAAAAGTACAGTAAAATTACAAATACAATGGGGTTTTACATTTTGAAATTAAAAGAATATTTCGATAAAAGTTGAAAGGCAGTTAATATACGCAGTGCGTCAGCAAATAGTAATAATTCACGATTTATAGCAAAAAAAGCATCGATTTTTATGTGCGAACCGAGAACATTTCGTTTCTGCGCATCCGCTACATTGCCTATTACTTCCTCCAAACCAGTACATGGCAACAAACAATAATACCCAATGCTTCAGCTACAATATACCGTATATGAATATCTTACGTGATATCTAGAAAAAGAAATAATATAACTGCGGATTTCTATTGGTCATATTTTAATAAAATTTGGGAAGGCCTGGCAAATCGACCTAACAGAGTGACATAAAATTTCTTGAAAATCCATCTACTAGAAGCCGAGTTATTACATGCAGACGGATGCACATAGTGAAGACAATAGGCGCATTACACATATATACTAACGCGCCTAAAAATACAAAGTACAAGAACGTCAATCAAAGGAGATGGAATCTAATTGGCTTATAAAATATTATAGAGAAGGCTCTAATTCTAATCTGTCCAATAAATTCAAGACTGAAGATCAGATTATTTGCCATAATCTAGTTGAGTAGCTGCACGGATTGAGATCGATGGTAGTAAACAAGTATGCAGCGTCCCATGACTAAATTTCAAACCATGAATATACGATGACCTCAACGTTGAGTTAAATTTCAATAAACAAAGATTACTTTCTGTTATTATCTAACGCTTTAATAAAAATATTAATATAGTAGCTATGAACATTTTCAATTGTAGATATACATTTCTGTAATAAGGGAAATGTGAATAAAAATTTTGCTACTTTTTAAGCTGAGAAATATATACATAATTATGTTTTTAAAAAACAATTCCTTAAAGGCCTATTTTACGATTAAATAAATATTTTTCGAAAAATGCAAGGTCAGAACGTGCAAATTCCCACACCATTTCGTATGGTTTGCAAAGTGGTTTCCGAAAAATTAATTATGGTTTCGCCGATCGAGCATATTTTCCTTTTATTTTACGTTCTGGCACCCAGCAATTTTTTCCCCCACTGGATCACATTCATTTTACAGAAGTATCTATATAAACAACTTTGCATTTTGTTTTGAATTTAAATTTAAAAATTGTATTAATATTAATTTTGTCCCAACAACCAATTTATTTGGTTGTTGGGACTGTTTGAGTCTACTATATTAATTGTCCTCTCTTTCCAATAAACTAATGTGGCAAAGTGTCTTAACTAAACCTATTTATTTTACCAATTTTTATATAAAATCAAGTCGCCATTCTATATTTTCAATTAATTGGCAACAACGGTCCTTGTTATGCATATCCGCACATTTATAAAAAAAAAAAAAAAAGTATCTTCTTCCGAAGTAGTGTATCCAAGCAAAGTAAAGACGTGGTTGGTGTTTTAGTGAGAAACTACCAGCGCAGCCAAAAATCAGCTGTAATTTTAATTTTTGTGTGGCATATCTGAACTGTTGAAATAATCTGCTTTTAATTTGCCATGAAATTTTTGCTTGCTTTCAAAAAGTATGAAGAGTGAAATGAGAGTGTAATGTGTTCAAAGTATTTGAAGGGAAGCGCAGGGAAGACAAATCTTTCAGTGTCACACTTCTGAGAGGAGCTTAATATTCCGAAAAAGATGGCCATTAAAAATAAAAGAAGGCGCAGAATATTAGTGGCCATAATCAATCTTTTTTTCACTTGATCTTTGCTTTAATTGTGCAGCATAACACATGCTGGCTGGCTCCATTGTAATTTGAGATAGGAACAAGAGGATTTAGCTTTACTCTTTATACGCCTCTTCATCTAGCTAAGACAAGAACACGAGGAACAGAAAAGGAAGCGAGGGAGGGGGGGCGAAACGGGGAAAAGAGTGATTCTGCCCCTTACTAACTCTTGCTGTTTGCAGCGATCCAGGTTTGTACAAGAGCAAAGCGGGCCATCCTACTTGTTGGTTGCCCGTATGACAAGTGCTAATTAGCCGGGCCAGGCCGGCCGACTACTCCCTAATGCACATTAATAATGGATGAAGCCCACAGATGTCCGAGCAGTGTAATAATGGCGCGTGCGAGGAAGGATTAAAAAGTGCCAGCGTGCGCTCGTAATTAGGTAACAACCCCAGAGAGCTGGCGGCGAAAGTTCTTCCTTCCAGCCTAATTACGGAATGAGAAGGAATGCCGCAAAAAGCGGCGCAATTGCCTAGGCTTGCCTTCATCGAGAGCCGTCATCCCCGTGACAGCTGGAGCCAGCCATATTCTCGATCCCAGCGTCAAGGCCTCTTCAGGGGCCTGATTGTGATAATGGTGGTGTTAATGAATGTTCATAAATAAAGTTAGTGCACTACGGTAATGGGACAGCCATTAGGGCAACCGTGGTGACTGGGAGCAGCAGCCAGCTCTGATATTTATGGAGAGCAGCCATTCGGCCGACAACTTCAGTCTCCCGGCCATGTAAGTGGCTCTAGTCAGCTGCCGCGTCTTACTGTGTGGCTCGGACACTAATGAGACTCTTCATCAGCCCTGTTCGAAACAATGAACCCGGAACAATACGCCGATGCTTCCCGCTGATCATCTCCGTTGAGCCGGAGCTGCTATTAAAAACAGCGTTCCGGAATGAACGTCTTTGTAGGATGACACTATCAATTAGGGACATCCGTTAACTAGAGCTTCACAAGACAAAACCTCTGACAGCCTGACAGGCCATTATCAGCCCAGCGTGCCTCGCTCGTCATCAAAGATCTGGAGGTGTGGATCTAAGTAGAGGCTGTTCCCTCCCCTCAGTCATGTGATTCTTAATGAGCAGATAGAGTTTGGCAAACTCATTTACTATTTATCTTTTTCACGGAACTAACCTCCCAGGATAAGTACGACTCCTTGCAGATTTAGTATGAAATTTCACAAAGATCCCCTGTAGATCCCCCAATTCCCAGCACTTCAACAATCCTCTCAGTGAGGAGGCAGTTGCACATACAGCTGAATGAAAAGAGAAATGGACAACAACACTCTTCAAATTACAGATCGATATTTTTTGGGGCTAACGATCTATGGACATTTTAATGATTACTATGTTATTTGGTAGTAACCATCGAAATAGTTCAAGTTTTGGTCAGAGTTTGATTACGGTGATCAAAACTTGACTTTTTTTTTTTGCCTCAGGATACAAACTATCTAACAACGTTACAAGAAATTCAATAACTGATTGCAGGGGCTAGTCACAGACTGTTTTCAATAGAATAAACAGCTTTAAATTTCCCGTTTAATGCGATAAAGGTAGGATAATCAACATGGTTTTGGCCTACAAACACCACCATACTGATTTCAACCAACAAGTCAATAATAGGAACAAATACAAAACGCCCTCAATGAAACTTTAGAAGAAATTGTGGTCTTTAACTTCCAATGCGTCTAAAGGTAAAATCAAAAATATTAAATGCAAATTTGAAATTAGCAGTGAATTCAAACAAAAAGAATAATTATATATCGGCAACCTAAGTTATTCCATTAATCTTTCCCAGCAAAGCCGACGATTAACAATGCCAATGCTAGATAATCGTGAATCGTACAAGTTTTCCTTTATGAAAGTGCTACAAAGCTCAGAAGTAATGGATATCAACTAATCCAAACCATTACTAAACGTATACTTTGAATTTTGTGCTACAAAATCGTTACATAATCTAATTTAAGTAATTATAAAGTTATTTAAAAATACACTGAAAAAAAAGAGCAGCTAAGACTCATACACCACAATTTGAAAGATATGACAAATATTTCATGCATCAAGTAGTGTCTCTGTTTCCTGTCTTTTTCCAGTGGTACGACTCAAGATTTATATTGTGCCACTTGCTTTAAGACATTACAGTTAAATGTAATTTAAAGAGAGCTAAAAGAGATGTTACAAATCGAACTCTGAAATTAGTTTTTTTAAGAAATGACTGTGGCAAAGTCGAAGTTTAAACAAATACTAGTAAATTCATATAAGCTTTCTACAAGAAAAATCGAAGTACGGTATTGTTTTTAAGGTCCATTTGTTGATTTTTCTGTGATTACTCGCTTAAAAATGAAGGATTATCATACAAACAGCATCTGAGGACTCTATAAAGTGCAGAGTATACATATGAAATATTTGCCATGAGATTTAAAATAAACATCAAATAAAAGTCCTAATACAGCAACATTTAAAGTTAACTCTAAACGGAACGAAGACCATGCTTCCTTTTCTCTCTGTTTTCGTGATTTCCCTCAAATGGGCATCACAAAGTTTTAGCATGTGACAACGATAAGCAATGCGGGGACCATGGCTACTTGTAACAGACGAGCTTGGAAGAGCCCTTCGTTTAGAGCAAAGCCATCTTTCACGAGTGACGAATGGGCCTTAATAGTGCACTGTGCCAGGACTACCACGGGTCACCGGGTCACTCAGATTACAGCATGCTCGCGATGCTTTCTGTCATGGTTTCACTTCCACATCATTTTGAGTGCGCCCTCTTGCGGCAAGCTGAAGAGAAACTTTGTTAACGGCGAACTGTTTATCTTTGAGTTCAAGGTGGTTTCCCTGCATAGCTAATAGAGTATACAGAGAAGCCCTACAGTGTGCAGAATTACAGCCTTAAATTTATAACCAAAAACGCTTTCAGTTTCCATAAAATTAAATTATATTTTACTTAGAATGATTAAAAGAAGCCAACTGCTTTACGTGAGTATAATATTTGTTTTCACTTTTTATTTTTTTTTTTTTCCTCAATGAAGATTCGAAAAATTTGGGACATCGCAACTGAACAAACTGATAATGTATTCTTATTCGTACAATTAGCAACTTGGATTGTACTAGATATAGCACCAATCAAACGTACCTGGATTGGTATTATATTGCTAATCCAGGTATATTCTGCCTTTATTCTGGACCACAGAGTTTTTTTTTTTTTTTTAAATAAAATCTTTCTGGAGTATCGACTACTCAAGCCATCATCCACCAGTTTGATGAATGATTCTGCAGTTCATACGGTATTACTGCTAAGAAAAAAATAATTAGTTTGAATGTCTATAATTTTTAATATGCTACGTTGGCATTTGTAACTTTAGTGTCATTAAACATGTAAAACATGGAGGTTTATTATTGAAGCATTCATTATGTGATCCCTATGCATCCAAAACCATTGGCAGGCGTCGATTGAAGTTTACCATTAACTGCAGAAATGTGTCTTAGGAGATACCCTCCGCAGCAGCTGTAATTTACTGCAACTTGACTGAAGGGGTAACTTGCCTGAAGGGGTAAACCCTTCAGTCAAGTGAATTATTCCTATAGACATTGCCCTTCAGAAATTCTCATGGGAAGTAATCATAGGGATTCAGATCAGGCAAGCATGGTAGCCAAAACCATACAATTTCATATCACCCAGGGTACTGATTAGAGGTAACCCTGACATTAAAATATTCCTTCAGGAAATGAATAACGCACTTCTTCGTCAACACAGAACCATACTATTCAAACTTCTTTTACTATTCTCAAAATTACTGATCATGGACCTTTCTTCAACTGAATCTCACTTTAAATCCACGCTGAACCGTAACGAGCCTGATACAGTTTGATAAAACCTTTTTCACACAAAAAGAAGCTGTTTAATAGTGTCCTCCAGCTTGCTTACAGAATCTTTCTGCAAGGTTCGCCACTAACCGGAGAAAAAGAAAAAAAGAAGGCCTTAAGTGTTTAATGACACCAAACTCACTCACAAACGCCAGCCCAGTACATCAAAAAACATACGAATTCAAAACTGTTGCTTCTTTTCTTGTATACTGCCTTTTTTAATGGCTGAAAATACTGGGTGATTTTTTGTTTTAATCACACTATTTCTTTTCTTTGCAGTGTCCCAAAGCTTCTAATTTTTCGTTCCAACAACATCATTATTCTGCATAAAAAGGTTTAAAGATTTGATAGGCCACAATGAATACCCTCAGCAGTTGTCCTGGAGTTCATGAATGAAAATTTTAACAACAGAGTTTCTAAACGCTATCCTGAGGTGTATGGCAGAGGACTAGAGTGGCCTCCAATGATTAAAATCCATATGATTTTTATCTCTGAGGTTATCTCAAAGATAGAATGTTTCTGAAGAACTGAAATTTCTTCTATATCTGAGGAAACGTTGGAGAACACATTTCCCAACGCTGCTGAATATAGTTCAAATATTAATTTCTGTTTCTAAACAATATTTTATATTCTTCAAATGAATAAAATGACGAATAAAAAATCACCTTGTATTAATATCTCAACATCGTTATAATCGTGTTTTTTATTTTATTGGGAATGAGGTTATATATTTCGGTAAAGGAACTAGCAATGAAATTATTTACGCATGAAAAGAGTTCCTTCATCCCCCCCCCCTTTTTTTTTTTTTGAGTACATGCCTCTATAATATTTAAATTAGCACCATTTTCGACCACGGCATTTATAATTGGTACATCATCATATGAATGGAAAAACGCAAATAAAAAAAAAATTAGTCGACCGGATCCGATTTTGACCTAGACCTTTCCCGGCACCCAGGAGACACAGAAAACAAGTGTTAACTACTAAAGCAGAATTAAATTAGAAACAGTGAATTTTATTTTATTTATTTTATTTTTTTTTAACAGGTAGAGAACTTGGCGTATAGCGCATATTAAAAATTAGACGTGCGTGCTTAATAACGCATTCACTGCACGCTCCTAGTGTGATGACTTTATGTGCTTTTAATGAAAACAAATGATCCATACCTTTCCGTTCAATGTTCTGAATCTTTGTTAGGTTTTATGGTTTGCATTAAAAGGGAAACGTTTCAACATTTAGTAAAAAAAAAAAAAAAAAAAAATTGCTAAAATACTTTTAACAAATGAAGCGATTATAGAATTTTCCTCGTAAATTTACATGGTGTTTTGGTTATACGGGCGAAATTAATTGCCCTGACCTAAAACACTATTAATTCAACTTTTTCTGCTCATATTTAGACTTCAGTTCGCAAAGCATTTTTAGACCTCCGATGATTACACGAGTGAAAAGAAATATCACTCTATGAAGGTAAGATCCAAATCTACAGGGATGATTTTAAGGTTACCACACAGGGATGAGTAAATTTACCGTACAATTAGCATATTATATTTCGATCATATTTTCCCCCTTATTATATTTATGAATGGAAGTAGGAATAATAAAACAGTACGATGAATCAAAGTATAATTAAAAGTGAAACAATTTTGCATATATTCTATGTTGCTCTCTTTAAATTGAGAATGAAAATCATATCAAAATTCTTACGAGTTACCTATGTCTGATTTCAATGATGGAGGGACTTTTCGCTCCCACCAAAAGACTGAGCACAGAGCCCTCAGCGACAAGGCTTCGAGACAATTTAGAGATAAATGCCATTATCCACAGTTCTGCCTAAGCTGCTAATATCTTTTTGAATTGTAATGTATCCCTAAAATAGATGAATCCGCTATACATTTAAAAATCTGAGACACCGTTTCAAAAATCTTAGAATTGCTGTTTCAAAGCCTAACACTAGCTATTAGTTTTTAAACATAATAGAGACCAATTTGTTGGCATTGTGCGTTCATGAAATACGATGGGAAAACAACTTCTGAACCGATGGAACCAGGTACTCTGGAGTAACCACCATACTCCCTTGAAATGAATCCCTGTAACTGCAATCGGTTCTCCACCATGAAGGAAGCTCTCTGAGGTAGGTGTATGGAATACACACAGAACCCAATGTATATCAACCGATATCTTGCAGATATCTATAAAAACCGCTGTGAGATTGAATTTCTCGCTTATCAGAAAAAGGAATGTAATCAAATGTTCTGAATGAAAGTAATCAAAAACTAAGTGATAATAAGTTGTACTTTTTTGTCATTATATTACAGACATATCCACAGATGTCGCTCTTGTTAGCTCTATACAGTTCTCAACATAATGATCGGCATTACAATTGATGTACCAAGTACCACTTACTCAATCAATAACTTGTTTTCGTGAACTAACTAAGGCTATGAGGTATCCGTATATTGTCTGTAAACTGAAAAAGCCAAGTTTCCGAATGAGAAAACAGAGTTGTTTTGGACTTGTACTGCGTATTAGCATTTAAAGTGTGTGTGTGTGTGTGTGTGTGTGTGTGTGTGTGTGTGTGTGTGTGTGTGTGTGTGTGTGTGTGTAATAAGTGTTTAAGGCATTCGCATCGCATGTGCGGGCTGAAAAACTCGGCAAACTCTTGAAGAAAAAAAAAAATAATAAAAAATAACCTATAAAAATTGGTCCCGTATTGACGGATTTCGAACAGAAGTCTTTTCGAATCGATGTGGAAGGCAAGAAATCGTAAGCACTTTCTACCCGCAAAAGCCAAAAGTGCTTACGATTGATTCAACAAAGTTAAATCAATCTCATACCATACAGCTAACAGGCTACATGATAAAGGAATTAAAAAATACAAAAATTACAGCAAAAATCGGAGCATTGTCTTTGCGAAAAAACAGGCACACTCGATAATGGAAATGACGTCATCGATATAGCGATGCTTTTAAATCCAAAATGAGTCTTGGACCTTTCCAAAGGTCCAAGTTCGAATGAATAACTGATAAATGTACTAAGCAATACAGATCCAGTTTATGAACTCTTAAAAGTGATGCAACAAATATATATTAGGAGCAGTGCAAGTAATAAAGTTTAGTTTAATTTCAATATGTTTTGAATTACATAAACCGATAGTAATCAACTAATGAATTCAGACAGCTAAGTGGGAAAGGAATTGATCGTCTGAAGTGACCAATTAGTCCTGTTGCCAAAACTTATATCCCTAAAAAAGCACGAGGTGGCCGAGATGTAGAGGAGGGAGACCATCTCGTTCTAATTTTTGTTTGAAAATAATCGCTTACATTTTTGGGATGAAAATTTCAGAAGTGGTGTCTCAAGACAACAAAGTGCGTAAGCTTTTTCAATTACTGAAAATACATATTCTAATTATTTATCAAATAGTTCGAGAGGTAAAATTTTATACATATTTTGCTGTTCAGCTATTAAAATTAAAATATGCGCCAAGTTTTATCCATGCCTCATCTCTCCATCTCCTCCATTCCACTTTGCTGCTCTTCTTCCATGCAGCTATATAATGAGCTTCTCAAGAAGCAATGTACTCTGTTCCATCTATGGCCGACTACGCAAATGCCCTAGAGAGATCTGTTTCCATTTTCCACCTAATGCGCAGGTGTGGCATAAAGTAAACATTAATTCGTGGTATTCATCCCAGCGATCAATGAAACGGCCATTATAACCAGAGAGTTAAAACTCCCTACAAAGTAAGAATACGAGGTGAAATACCTTAAGGCGAGAGAACTATCAATACTGCACTAGCTTATTTATTATGACCAGAACACATAAATCTCAGAGTTAACCATTACAAAATGTCAATGATTTTCTTTTTGACTTGTTGCTGTCTCAGCACTCTGTTGTTAAGCTTTATAAATTCTGACAAGCCAATGTACTGAAGAGGTTTTCGAATGAGGCCTTCAACAGCAAATCGGGGTAGCCGTCACAATACGTTCTTCGGTAGCAGTTTTAAAAAGGTAGGTTAAATGACGCCAACCTCCTTGAAAATTTATGTAGAAAAGCATCTTCTCGAATAGTTTTGGATTTTTCATTAATCCAATTAGAATTAAAAAACTTCCAAGTAAAGTTTGAAAATAAACTACTGTACTTTTTTGTGAGCCAAGATTTATTATTCCCTCGTGTCAGGCAACTGCTTATACGTTTATGGTACACAAACCATACAGCAACGAAGCTCATTGATAGATCGAAACGTGAGCAGCGATTACAGTAATGAACATTAAAGTGAAGTGGCCATATTGGTGTGGCCTTCAACTGATGAAGAGCAAGAACTAGTGGACACAATCTGTTCTAGAGAATGAAAATATCGTTCGCTTCAATCCAGAATTGCTTGTGAGAGAGAGAGAGAGAGAGAGAGATTGCATCGTCTTGGGGGTAACCTAGGGAGGATGAAGATGTACAATAGGAATACTCATCCAGTCGATCGAGATTTGACTGGTCGATCCGAGAGCGTCAGGTAACCTACCTTACTATAATTATTAAATTACTATAATTTTTTTCCATTAAAATATGCAGGATTTAAATTGGGGCATCACACGCATATGACTCGATGACACTTGATTACAGCGCAATCAGTATCAGGACCTGAATTATTCAAATAAATTAAGGAGCAGCATCACGCATCAAGTAAATATTTTAATAATTTTTTTTTATTAAAAAAATATTTTAATTTAATTTTGCAGCTACTGCAAAATTTCTTGCTGGTACAACTGCCGTCTCCTAAATATGGGACTTCTGCCACTGGGATATCTCCATCTGCGGTCTACCCCATTCCAATAAACACCGACTGCACATCACAAACGCTTAGCCTGGTCCAACAACTGGACTTTGATTTTGTCAGTTTCTCCAAAGAGCCAAGGTATCGAAAAAGCATCCTAGGGGAAATAACCAATGAAGCTCATGAACTTTTGCAGCTAAAATCAGTGAAGTACGGCTTCTGCAGTTTCTGCTGTTGCACAGTAATTTATTAATGGCATGGAAAGTGTTTGTTGATGTCTGTACAGTAATTCTATTTGCTTGAAACTCGTGCTCAGGATGAGAAATTCCAATCACATAGGAGCTTGTTTAGAATAGCCGATCCCATATAGCGAGCAAAAACAGCTAAAGATTATAATGACATTCTTTTGCTTTTAACGAATTTAAAATAAAATATATTTTAATTGAAGATACAATAACGTTGACCTATACTTTATTTTAGACTGCTGTTTACGCCTTTGGTCGAGTGAACTATTTGTATCGCTTCGTCGCAAAAATTTCATCGAAACAAACGTATACTGCTATCAATCAATGACAAAAACCGATATAATTGAAAAATCGAAGAAAGGTGTCAAATGGTACCATTTTGGCGACCAAATATGGAATACAGCAATCAACAATTTCGGATATTTCCAAAAAAAAAAAAAAAAAAGGGGGGGGGGGAAGTAAAATTCGATTATCTGAATTTAGTTCGGGTAATCGACGACCCACTTGTATTTAAAAACAGCTAACGACGTTCAAAGTTAGATTTCTCATTAATATCACTAAATGATAGGATCGATTTGTTTGGTATGTGATGTTTTATTTATCATTATCTCTACACTTAAACAGAATGCGAATGGCAGATCATTACACAAGTGGAACTGAAAAGCAGTCCAAACTGCAGTAGTCCCCCATACAGTGTAGTTGTTCGATCGAGGTAAGGTTCTTCTCATATTTGTAAATCTGTTAACCAAACTAAGAGTTTCAGTGCGTCAGGAATATTCCAACTAAAGTAAAGAAATAACAAGGTCCTGCCTAATCAAAACTACTGGATGTGTTCAAGTTTCACAAGTTTAAACTTATAACAAAAGATACACGAAAATTTTTAAAATACAAAATGAAGGTTCAACAAAGAAGCTTGTGATATGAAATGACTCCGGAGAATTACAAATAGTCCATAAGTGCACCTTTTGCACATGTAGATGTAAAACTCTTTCGTAAATGTATTTTTTTTCTTTGTTCTAATTTAAAATAAAGTATGCTTTGCGAAATGTTTGTTGCCGATCCTTAAGTTAAATTATTTTAAAAGCCATTCTTTCACAGAAAATATACTATTGCTTCCATCATTGGCCTCCACATCTGCACTCAGTGATCCCTGGACGATCTACTATTACCAATCTTCTTGAAGCGCTCTTCAGCATTGAGGTAATTCTTAACAAAAGAGCCCAACTAGATATAATCTTCCTTGATATAAAATCTGCATATGATGGAATTTCTGTGCCCGCTTTGTTAACAATATTAGAGAATTACTTCAGAATAACAGGCTCTCTTCTTGTGGTGCTGAGAAAGTTCTTACCAAAGAGGCATATCCCTGTCACTAATCAACAATTCCAGTGCTACTATACCATCTTCAGAGGAGGAACTGTTGTTTGCTGCCTTTTTTGCTGCAGCAGTGAAACATCCTCTTGACAACAGCCGTAATGTATTATCGTATTCAGACTACACTAAATTATTTTTCACCCGTGACAAGCCTGAAGAAGCACCCACAGTCCCCCAGAATATAATGAAACAAATATCGGATATCAAACAACTACTTATAGTCAGTCGAGCTGGAAATAAATTCATTCAGATCGGTGCAGATGACCTTCACTAAAAGGAGGAGAGAGATCCCTCCACCGTTTACTATTACCTTAATTCGGAACGTCGATTATCACAGAGACCTCGGCTTGGTATAGGATAGGAACTTTTCCTTCCAACATCATTTTAGAAAAGCAAAAAATAAATCTCTTGCTGCCCTATAGATTGCTCGACAAGAACTGGTTGGACTTCGCAATATAAAACTACAGTAGTTAAAAAATATGTAGAGTTGAATCACCCCGGTTTACTCTCTACGCCCCAATGATTTAGGCACGGCCCCACCAACATATCTGAAACAGTATATCGGCCTGGAGTACTGGATACTAAGATGACTTAACAGAATAACTACAAATCCCTTCACCATCTCCAAAACAGCCTTACTCTCACTCTTAGAAACAATCTCACGGATGCTTATAATTACCACCCGGAACATTGTCACCCTTGCAATGCATAACGAGAAGGCTTAATGCTTCAGACATTTCTAGACTCATCAAGCAATCTAAAACTAACAGAAGAATTACAGACAAATAGGGAGTGCAGATACGCCCCTCCCTTGATCAACTGGGCTGTTTGGGTAACATGTTTGCAGCTAACACGCTCCAATTTGTCAACGACATGGAAATTGATCTTCGGAGGATTTAGAAAGATAGAGGTTACAGAAAGATTGTTTTTGAAGAAACCTACGCCACGCTACAATTTTTAAACAACCAACGCCTAATGAACTTATACGCGATGATTTGTACACAGTAAAAGAAAAGAAAAAGTTATTGGGTAAACAATTGTTAAGTGTTACGCGGAACCTGTACTATAGTGTCAAGTTTTACAATGTAAAGTCTTTATTTTAAATACATGTTTGCTGTTGTACAACCTTCTTTATTGCTCTCCTAGCATATGGAATGAAGGGTGGTCATCCTTGAATTTCCTGTTCTCTTTTCACGGAGAAATCCGACCTCTGAACTCACTGGCGATTTAAAATTAGAAGACCACGGCAACAAACGTGAACTTCTTGTTTCAGGTTGTTTCTGTGGTGGTTTTGAAGATCGGTTTTACTTAGACCGTGATCTGGAGGTTAAGCCGAGTAATTCTGATAAAGTAGAACTGTTGGTAAAGAAAAGCTTAGAGCAAAATTCCCCTGCAACGTTCGTGGTCGTGTGCGTTAGCTCAACTCTGTAAGTGGCAACTGCCATCCCATTAGCCACCGTTCTGTGGCACGACAAAACTGAATAACTTACCATCAACTCCCAGTTCCTGTATCGAAAAAATCCCGCCGACAAACGGCTCCCATTTCGCCAGGTCCTTACCTTCTTTACGACATAATGACACAAGGGAACGCCTGCTTACAAGTGGCGACTTTTTTCCTCGTGTAGCGACACACCGGAAAATGGCCCCAACATCACATTCCGCTGGTATGAGTGGAAAAACCGGGATCTATCAAGCTTGCCTGAGCTGCCGCTGACATTAATGAGAGCTGGCTTTCACGTAACAAAAGTTTTCATGGTCACGTGGGGATGGAAATGAAATTCGCCGTTGCTATGGCAACGTTGTAAACAATTTCGTAACGCCATGAAAGCTCAGTGAAGCCTACAAATCACGGCAGCAGGAGTGTGGGGAGCAGTGGGAGGTTGGCCGCGGGTGTTCTCTCTTAGTACCAGTCCCCCTCTCTCCTCCCCTCTCTCAGCTTTCCCAGAGCCGCAACTGTGCAACTAAATACCACGTGATCAGATTCTATTTTATCACGTGACACTAAACACTTATCAGCTAATGGACAGCATACTTTGCACATCTCTATCGTGGGAATCGTATCCAATAGATGGTTTATTTCAGATAAAGTAGACTATGATAGAATAATCGGAAACGCATTCCTCTTTGCACCATTTTCCACTTCGTTTAAGTGAACCACGATTCTTACCACATGTATACGAACATTGTTTTGGCCGAGTGGGCAACGCAAGGACGCAGAAGTACACGCGTTTGGGTGACCATGGTTCAAGCCCACATGTTGTTGGAGTGGGATTTAATGGCGTAAGGGCGGCTATGGCCAAATTGCGCCTGTTACTTTGGAGCGTTGGTCTATATATGAAGGAAATAGGTCTAGAAGTATATGTTGATCATTTTTAGATAATTAACAGCTCTTATAAATTCGCATCATCTTCAAGAAGTATGAGTTAGTTGCAGAGGTTTTTGTGAGTTAATTAGAGATCTGAAACATGTGATTCTAGCTGAATGGTAATGTGCACACTCAATGATAATTTGCTTCACTGTAAGAAGGGAACTAAAATGCGAGCAAAGTGGTGGAGGCTCTTCTCCTGGCAGTAAAAATAGATGCATATGGCCAATTCGTGCTCTTGCAAGCACGACCTCTTCGTGCCTGTTTAATCGGGAACTGGATCTTCACAGCTGTGGATTCTGTTTTATTTCAAGAAGCTTGTTGGTCAAGCCCACACGACTGTTATAAATACGGTGATATTATTATATTCTCTCTATCTTGAAAATTTATAAACTTATCTGGACATGCAGAAATAAAAACAAAAAAATTATTATTTATTTAAACTTAAACTGAAAGAGAGAGTCGATATTAGTTCTGAATGAAGGAACATCAATACCGAATTATAAGTATTAAGGCGCGTTATACCGAACTCTATATAAAACATCCACATCAGAATCATTCCATACTATATCATAATCCTTATACCTACTTGAGATAAGGGTATGCCTAGTTTGAGATACTATACCAGGGGTTTCAAAGCAAGAAGCCGGACCCAGTCGAGCGGCAGCATTCAGTTTTTCTCTGAAATCTGTCAGTCCCTGGATTATCAGCAACAAAACTCTAAAATAAATCGACCACTATGAAATTCTGATGGCTGACAACACTGGTACAAAATAAGAAACGCTAAAGACCCACACATGATCCGTCCGCATGTTTGACAGGCCAGATATAAACTAATCGCTTGCTATAGAAGCAAAATTGCATCTTTTATTTTTCACACGTATACTGCATATTTTGAGGCAATCATTAACTGAAAAGAGAGTTTATGTATGAAATTCCTGCCAGCGGCATTACGCTTTTTAATGTTAATAAACCAATAAGACTTCTGGAGTTACAATGGGCACAGTACAGGTTAGCGCTAATTTTGCTGTTATTTACTTACTAATAGTGATCGCATTCTTTAGGATAACAGCATCAAAGAGTCATCCTTCTTTAATTTACTCTAAGGATCCACAAGTTAGGCCTGTTCGTCGGTGGGAATAATCATAATAAAAGCTTACCATTAAATTTTCAAACAGCGTGTTCATAATCTTTAGTTTACGGCAAGAAGTGACTATGACAATCCAAACTATGCAGCATGACAAAAAAAGAAAAAAATTCTTGGAATATGTGTTATCAATCTATAGACCCAATTAAAAAAATTCAGTAATTGAAATTATAAGTTAGCGACTGGAGTACCTAGTACTTCCTGGAAAAATTCGATATTCATTATATTTATTAAACGTATTTTGTGGCCAAGTGGATTCAAATCATGGCAAACTTAAAAGCGTCTACTCCTGCAATTTCGCGTTGTAGTTCAGAAAGGCTTGGTAGTTCAGATACATATCACTTTCATGAAGGTTTTAATAATTTACCATATATTTCAGTGCATAAGTCGATATTTTAAACTGGAAAAAAAATCGCCTGAAGTTTAAATAGTGACTTGTACGCCGAATACGAAATCCTAAATTTGAATTAAAGGAACGTGCTTAGGCTTAGGAGAATGTGAATAAATACCAGTATATTTACAATTTATTATATATATATATATATATATATATATATATATATATATAGAGAGAGAGAGAGAGAGAGAGACAAAATATACATTATTGCTTGCTTTTAAACCCAATAATCTGTTCATCTTCTCTTCTTCATAAGACAAAAACAGTTCATGGAATTCATCGGGAGTTGCGTTTTCGGGTTTACTTTTCGAGAAACTGAAACGTAAATCGAGATTATAATTTTTTTATGGCAAACGAAACTGAGGCGCTGTTTACAAGGGGAAAAAAAAAAAAAAAAAAGCAGTGGCGCACCCAGAAATTTTGTATGGAGAGGGAGGGTACGTACCTTCCACACTGGTGGCTTTTACAAGCCTAAGCACGTGATAGTAATTATACAATACAAAACAAAACGTTCTTGGGAGGGAAGCTTTACCCCACCCCATTAGTGCGTATATGCTAAACAGACATCAAGAAATGGCTCGGTTATTACATAATCAAGCTTCCAATGCTAGTTACTGGTACAATGAGTCATTTGACTGATTCGACAGTCGAGTCTTTACAGAAAAGCAACTGGAATCATCGAAATAGGCCATCATAGCGAGAATGAAGAATGTAATCGAACGCCCCATATATTCAATACCCAATACATATACTACGAACGCCCTCTGCACACACTTAGCAATGGGTGTAATCGAACGAAATTATCGAACGATTCGGTTGTATTTAAAACAGTAGAATAAATAGTCGAGAAAGCATTTTCTTATTGCGTTCTATTCATTTTGTAAGCCGATGAAGTGGATTACCGAATATTTGTCGGTAATCCATTTCAATCGATTACACCCATCCCTACCATTAACCTGTATTCAGAACCTTCGTGAGTAGCACAGTGGATATAATCACTGTAATCGCCTCAATTAGAATCCAGCCAATGACGCGAAGAATATTTGAACTTTTTTCACACCGTGGCCGAGTTAGTCGGAGGGTTGCATACTTTTTGCTCCTAGAAACTCGGGTTTTTCGTCAAGCAAAAAAGCAAGCCGGCCAAAGAATACACGTAGTTACATACACCATATACGCACCTCACAACCTTAATTGCTTCGCGCTTAACACACATGTCTGATCTAACGTAACTTAATCTCTATTCAGGCGTTTGTTGTGTGGCCCCAAAGTGCTGTAAACTTTCATAGGTTAACAGCGTTAAACCTATATGAAAATAGTGATAAAATGGCAATACTTCTACAATCTTCATAAATCTTGCTAGCAACGAGATTGCGTATTTTTGGTCAAGGGACAATGCATACAAATATTTAATATATTTCTCTTAGTAATGACACAGGGATGCATTTTGAGCACTAGTGCAGCTCATGAACACCCCGAGAACCGTTTCTGCTGTCCACATTTCATTGTATTCCATTTGTAATATAATATTACAAATGGAATACGCATAATTTTCCAGTAGCCTCCATGTATTAATCCCACAATTTATTTCAATAAGTTCGTAGATTCGAATGAAAAATGACAATTTTACCAGTGAAAAATTACAATTTTACTCGACTATTTATTTTACTGTTTTTGAGCATTTATTTTATTACTTTTATTATTCATAAGGTACAAGAAAAAAAACATGCATATTATTTCTTTATACACTAATTAATGCACTGTAATTAAGTAGAAAAGTACACTAAAAATAAAATTCATAGATGGAAAATACAGTATATGGAGAGGTTAAAAAACAGACCAAAAAAACCATAAAAAAACTTTTAAAAACAAACCTTTTTATATATACTCGAATTAAGAACAGTGGCGCAGCTTACCATAGGCGTACTGGAAGCACACAGCGTCTCCCAGTATTTGGTGACCCCAAAAAGTTGAAATGCATATACAAATACGTAAAATTTTGTAACGGTAGGAGCTTTCCTAAAATCCAGTGGTATAAACGCACTACTGATTAAGAAACATGGTTTTAGACGCTTTCTCATTTAATAGTCTGCTCCGCTTTTTGAGAAAATTCTCTCTCTTCGAACCGAAGTTGCAACTATGTAAAATCTATTCTGTACTAATTCGAAAGCTTGGAACAAAAGTCTTGTTTTCCCTCCACCAATTCAATAGATTTTCGCACATGACAAAAGAGGTAGACATTTAAACGCAATTCTACTTCAAAAATGCTGGATACTCTACCGTACGATTTTCTATTTGAACATGTGCGCCACAGTAGAATTAAATTCCTGTCAAATATAGTTTGATCTTGTTATTCTGTTGTAATTACACCACTGCTAAATCGGCTGTCAATATCAGCGTAAAGACACTTTGGTAGCTGTAGCTCTGCTCAATGACTTGGATTCACTAACGCTATCTATCGCTGTTCTATGGGATAAAAGTCTTCCTATAGCACCAAGAAGCATTTTATAAGGAAATTATATTTCATACGTTTTTCGGAAAACAATAAGAATTACATATCAGAGAACTAAGGAAACAAATTCCAGTAAATTTCATTATAAATTTCATTAAAAATTGGCTAAGTACTGGAAAGGAACAGCTACAGAAAAATAGGAATGGCACCAAATGCTATAGCGGTGACAGAGGGGTGGGGTCCTAAGATCCCCCCAAACTGCCTGTACTTATTTGTTTCTTTTTCAATAAGAGGTAGAAGTTTACATTAGCACTGTAACCTTGTACCTCTTTATTGCTTTAACAACTTTGACCGATGGCACAGATAAGCAAACCTCTATTCTGAAAAAAAAAAAAAAAACCCGCATTTGTACGAACATAAGACCAAAATTCCAGAAGGTTAAACCATTCAAATACAGAGAAGTTTTTATGCTTTTGAAATATCGCTGACCTGCAGTGACGAACATTTAGTTGAGCAAATACAGTTCAGTGACTTCAGGGAGATATGTTGGCAACAACACACCCCCGTCTTTTTCTGGATAACGGCTGTCACTATCCTGTACTATCCACTTGTTGCTCTTCCTCTTTTCCCCATCGTGACTGTTTATTTATCTTTCCACAAGAAGCCCTGTTCGTACGACGTCACGGAAGCGAATTTCTTATAGTGGGAGTGAATGCCACTGCTAAGCAAAATACCACATGCGAGTCTGTCACAAGGATCTGTAATAATATTTATTCAGGGATGACGGATAGCCCCCAGCTGAAGGAGAGATGACAATCAGATGGCAAATCAAACTGTGACAAGGGAGGTACCCTATTCTGTCAGATCAGCATAGCATATGGTCTTTTAATTCCGGCAAACTTCTTTAAACGGGAGCAGCGAAAAATAGTGGCTGAGAGGAAAACATTAGCAGGACGGTCCAAACAGCTAAGGATATTTGTTTACAGAATGTATATAGGTTAACTTTTATTTTAGAAATAAATAACTATGAAAACAATCAAGAATAAATTAATTTGATCCCGAAAAAAAAAAATTTAATTGACAGGGTTCCCAGGAACAAAAATTTTAATATCATTATACAGTTAAAACGATCTTCTTAGTATTGCGTACCAATTTTCATTGATTTCCTGTATGCTTTTCTTTTATATAGTCCTTATAGGATGTGCTCATGATGTATTCTTCAAACATGGCAATGCATCCACCTATATGTGTGTGCAATGATCTGCAGCAGATAGCAATGAGCCCACGTTTCATCCAGGATGATAAACTTCGATAACAAATTTTCAGAATTTCTGAAAAAAAAAGAAAAAAAAAGCTTGTTGACCGCGGTCCAACGTTTCCATCTTCTGGTATTCTATTGTCATCCTTCACATAAATTACAGAAGAATGTGATATGTTTAATTTCCAACGTGACGAAATGACCGTGGCATTTTCTGCCAATTCCGAGTCCGTTGTTTTCAGGCAATGAACCAGTTGGAAAATGAATTCATTTAATTATTATCAATACTGTATTTTCTTGGTCGGTCCATGACTTTCAGTTTCATTTTTCGTTTCTCTCTTCTATGTTCATCCCATGGCACTACGAGTTCTCTCACGAAACATACTCATAACTCTTCCGGCCTTCATATATACACGCCATTTTATCCATTTGCTTTGTAAGAGGTCAGCGAAAGTCATATTTAAATGGATAAATTTCAACAAGTTTGCCTTGTAGAATTTTATCTGGTCTCAGCAATTATTACTCTAAAGATTCAAATATAAAAAAAAAAAAAATTATGGAATTAATTTTAATAGTAAGAACAAAGTCAAAACAAAGGGAATTCCACATTCAAAATAAAACAGAACTTCAAAAGTTGATCTTCAACAACATGAAAAATCGTTTCAAGAGAGCAAAAGCAGAGTCCTTCATAACCTTCGCTAAAGTTATGGAGTAGAGGTTGTAAAATACTACACGAAGTAACCCAATAAAAATAAAACTAAGTAATCACAGGAATCCTGCAAACTGATGTATTTTTACAACAACACAAGATACCAATCCTGCAAACTGATGTACTTTTACAACAACACAAGATACCATAAAGCTATTAAAATTTATGGTGGACGTTGCGTATCAAGTGAACTTTATTTCTTACAATGGCTGAAATAATTAATATTAAGCCTCTGAATACACGTTTTTTAATTAAAATTAATAATTTTTAAAGGATTTAAAAAATTCCTCCGAACACATCATATTAATTTGAACATTATAAAAAATAATTTGTGGTGAGTCTCAATTAATCACAGACTATAATAGCATCGTGAATTAGCTTACGAGACTACAGCAATGCAAGTAATATGAAAGAAAAGTTGCAGCCTTAGACCGTTCCAAGAAGAGTAAGTTTTTTTCGACAATATTTTCGGTCCATAACCTCAAACATAAAGGCAAGGGAATATACAATGTAAAAGGATTCCATGAAATAATTACCGGGAATTCAAATTTAAATATTAACTGGATATTAAACGATAGAAGAACAGCAACCTTACAAGTCAAACCGAAGTACTTCATTTCATCGGGTAGACAAAACTTTTTTATTAATACACGATGGGCGTTTGAAAAGTTCGCGGCCTGAATATGAAGAGGTTATTAGAGAAGTCTGGTAACATGTTACTTTTCAACATAGTTTCTTTTTAAGAAAATACACTTTTGCCACCGATGCTGTAATGGGCTGATTCCAGCTGCGAAAAACGTTTTCTTTTAGGTCTCCAGGAATACATCCACTGCAGCAATAACGTCACTGTCAGTGGGAAAATTGATGATCTGGTAAATATAGTAAACGATTCAAGATTTCAAAGCCGCACTCATGCAGTGCAGCCATGGCAATGACAGACTTGTGGTAGGCACGTTGTCCTGGTGAAACAAGCCTTCTTTTGAAGTCCACCAGGACAACGTGTCTTCGGCGTTTATCTTTAATATTTTCAAGGAAATGTTTCACGGTCTGTGTAAAATGCCCCTGAGACCGTTTGAAGGTAATCCACTGGTAACACTCCATTAGCATCCCAAGAAACTGATGCCATCACCTTGCCAGCAGAAGAAATGAACTTGTCTTCCCTTGGGGGTGGAAGAAGAGCTGTGTTTCCACTGTTTGGACCAGTTGTTTGGAATTCTTAACTATGGAAAAGGAAGGGGTATCCTTCCGTAATCTTGTAACAGTATCCTCATGAATTGCCTTTGTCGTTAGCCCCTTTTTCCCGAATATTGGGTGTCTGCACGGAGCCTGATTTTCTTATATCTTTCTTCATTCACTTCGCTGGGTTCAGGACCAGTAATTAAAAAAAAAAAAAGAAATAAAAAAAAAAAGAAATTAAAAAAAAAAAAGAAGAAAGATCATTGAAACTGCATTAAACTTGATAAGTTACTATTTGCAGTGTTATACATTACGTATAGAAATTTTTAACATTGTACCACTACCCTTTCATACTCAGGCCACGAAAAACTGAACAATCTCCTGAACAATCTCCCTCGTAGATTACCACGTCACATGCACTAGATACAATGCTGTATTAGTTGGGGGAATAGCTATTTCTTGGTTACTTGTTCGATAGGGTTCAGACGGGGGTTGGTTATAATTAATTAGAATGCTGGTCTGCTAATACAGCGGCTTAACAGCCTTTGCAAACATAGTAGAGTACAAAATAATATCCTTGTACGAATCATATGCCTTGTTACATAATACATAAGGACACCAGCCATTACGAGAAACTGCTTAAAGAGCTGGGAAATCTGCGGAATTTATTTTTATTATTTATTTTATTTTATTTATTTATTTTTTGAGTTCTTGTTCGCAGTTCGGATGAGGACAAGTTCAACATCAGCATTAGTTTTGGCAGGATACTGTATCTGTGGAACTTTTCAAGAAATTATTTCCTGTAGGAGTGGAAATTTATGGGGATGGATCAATTGGGACTATACTTAGAGTAATAAAGAGCAAGAAGGTCCATGTACTTCATCTCCAAGAAGAACAACAAAATGTAGAGGAATACGGATAAGAAAAGTTATAAATTATACAGTCGACTGAGGCTTTCTGGACTGCATCTGGATAATCAACAGTTGTCACTTTATTTAAAACCATTTCACCCCTTCTCTTTTCTAAAAGAGTTGAAAGGATGCCAGCATTCTACTGAAAAGTAAACTGCTTTGATGGAGTGTGTTTCTGCGACCAATTTGTTGAAAGCTAAAACAGTTTCAGCCACCAGTCGTCGATGTCACGTGACGAATAAACACACATCTGCGGCCATTATGTGAAACGGAAACCGTGTCACTGCGACCTTGTGGGGGAAATTTTTAATAGCAAGAAATATTACGTAACACTAAAGAGTGTAGTGGGAGAAAAGTTTATTTACTTCCTTCTTTTAATAAAACAGCATATAAACACACACAAAAACCACAGTCAGTGACATACATAAATCGGTCGAATGCAACTGAAACGTAAGTCACTTAAAACCACAAACAACCTGTCTCTTGAAACACGTTGTGGCCTTCCCAGCACCAGAAGGGAGGGGTGAACATGGTGCGTGTCGTGCGACAAGCACAACTTAATTAATCACGTTCAACAAGACGCCATCAGAGCAAGACAAATGAACTTGGAAGAACAGATGGGATACGCGCGCGCGCGCGCGCGCACACACACACACACACACCAGACAAACAGACAAACGTATAATTTATTAATGGCTGATGTCTTTTCGTGTCCCGAGGTCTGCTAACAAGTCACGATGGTCGAATCTTTTGTGTCCTGCACCCCGAGGTTTTCAATAAACTGCTATCGACGGAGTGAGACCCGACTGTTACAACTTTTCGCATCGTGGAAGACTCTGCAAGCACGCACCGTGACTATGTGGGTGGTATCAATCGATTAGCAGTCAATCCCAAACAATCCCTAATTTCCATTAATGGATAATTGTGAAAAATCGGGCATACAGGTTTCCTGAATGTTGCTCACTCATAATGACACTGTGACATGCACAAGAGGTCTGAAATTCCTTAAACGAAAATACAGGATCCATCTGCTTCAATTAAATCTCGAGACCCCAAGTTGAAAATCCATCCTTCTACAGAATAAATTGAGGTCAACTGTACATGGTCCTTTCTGAAAACATTGGAAAGAATCACTGCATCGTAAGTTCTTTTGATCTGACTAAGAAAATAGTGACTGATAAAAGGTGCAACTTGCAATGGCCACTTATTACATTAACACAAGTAATCTGAATTGAACTTTGTACGTAAAATGACGATGACTTGCGATTGTATTTTTAACCACTACGAAACTTCTCGCTTCTTAAAATGTCAAAAATGACAGCCTAATGTACAACGAAAGAGATAAAGTTATATTAGCTAATGAGAATATCCTTGAACAAAAGACAAGTGGACTAAATTGCTAAAATTATCAAATCTGCAACAAGAAACTTTAATCCAATTTATCGATTAAAAAAATAAAGAAGAAAGAAAGAAGACAGACTGGACCAAAAAGCGCAATTTTTTTAATCAATTTATGACGTTCCCCGTTCTTTGGCAAGTTAAAATATCAGTTTGCAGCGTAAGGCCAAAATCCTTTACCATCAATTATGAGTCAGCTACTAAACTCAAGTTGAGTGCTATTACAGAGAGCAATACCACGACCACCCTCCTCACTTCTGATTATCAGCTGTGCACGCCCCTTAAAGCATTCGCATAACAGTCAGTGTATTTACTTTTCTTACATGCGTTACCACTGTGAAGTCTTCCCTCGCAATATACAGATGGCGCCACACAAGCTCTGTACGTTAGTTACTGACGTCTGTGAATCACAGACGTCAAACAGTGCTGTTCCGTAGGTTTATCTTCGTGTGTCAAGATAGTTGAAACATATGTAAATAACTACTCCTCCAGTACTGAATTCAAGAAAGATAGACTTTGCGCTTGGCTGCAAGTGGGTGGAGATGCACAGCAAAGAAAATGTGCCTATCAACAGCGGGTCACATATGTCGCCAGTTGACTACGTCTTCGTCGAATGCGGACAGGCCATTTGTTCTGTCGCCCCCTTCTGCTACTCTTTCGTTTCATGAAGGCTCATATCCGGAGAGCGCGTCCCGTAACGGAACACGAGAGGTCACGTGACGATCAAAAGGGGGCGATCTTAGTAATAGTTTCCTTATTATCCTGGTCGTGGGGTGCAGCCTTCTAGCAGTCGAGCTTAATCTCTTGATTGCATGTCAGCGGCCAGCTATCACGCACAATTTCATGGTCTAGCTACTTAGTTGTACTATCAGTTGAAGGGGAGGGGGAAACGAAAGACTTTCTCCCTTGATTGCTTAAGATTAGGGGAACGTGGCTTTTGCCTTCAATTACCTTTCACTCATAATGACGCGGACTATGACAATTAGAAAAAGCCACCCGAAGACAACTGCGCTGCTAAAATGAAACGACTTCAAATTATTTAGTGCCACTGAAACGTTGCATCCCGTTTCTATGGTGATATACAATAAGGAAAACAGTCTACAAGAATAAAAGTATATCCCATCCACTGCCAAATAAAATGTTTATATTTAATTAAAAATGTATTTCATTTAAGATAATAAAGAACTCTAATATTATTATTTTCTTCAGTAAATCTAAATCAGGCGAAGGACTTTCCCTCTTTGGAAACAGATTTCTTCGAAAGTTAAAATTGGTGGACGGCCAGTAAACCAAATCTATAGCCTTTCTCTAGATAGGCGTTTCCGACCTGTGGGTCGCGATCGACCGAAAAAAAAAAAACAAAGTCGGTCTTTTGAAGTTTTTGATAAAATATCGTATAAATCTAATACTTTTAAGATATTTGTTAATAAAATGCTATAAAATGTATATTTATTATCACATACAATTATAAAGAATATACATGAACTACTTGTTTCTTTAATTATATTTACACTTTGGAATGAAAAATTGAGAAGCCAAAAAGACGCTGCTGTAGATTGAACTGAAAATGGTGGGGCAATAGCATAAAAATCTCATTCCTTTAAAATCGCCGAATGGCGATTTTAAAGGAATGAGAAAAAATATTTTGTTTGTATTTTATATTGTGTTCTCTGGAGATGATTTCCTCTCAGTATATCCTGAAAAATTAAACCAGCTATTATTCAAAGTCCAATAATGCTCCTTCTGGCTTCTCATCCATGATAATAAATGATATAGAACTTCATAAGTCCAGTCTTCCGTTATCCTTTGATATATTTGTACCCCTGGTTCTGTTCCTGCCTCACCTTGAGGGGAGAGCAGACTTTTCTCATTAATTTTACTCAGTCCCTTATATCAGTCTCAAACTGGCGGCCCCCGGGCCGCATTCGGCCACCGAAGCAATTTTACACGGCCCGCGAATACATTTCAATTATGTATTTGTTGTAAATACAGTGCTTATATTCACTCTCAATTTGTAAAAAAAAAAAAAATCCGGCCCGTCAGCTGCTTTCAGATCGTACATTCGGCCCGCATGCAATTTGAGTTTGAGACCACTGCCTTATATACCTCAATCTAATTTCTCCTCAGATATATTTTTTTTTTTTTTTCTAGCTAAAATTTCTCGTGTGAAGTACAATAGGTGTGAACAATGTTTACAAAAGACGAAATTATTCCCATTGGAGTTACATATTTTTAGTGCAAATCCTCGTCCTCATACCATTCTCTTTGCGTCTTCTTGGATTAGACTATTCTTTTATAGGTCGGGTATTTTATGCTATGAAAATAATTAGCCTTCACGTGGTTAAAGGCTAATTATGTTCAAAACAAAATACCTTTGTTTCCAAAAATTAATTCGGAAACTGACTCTTCTTGCTCTAAATTTTTATTTTCTTATATCTTTCAGACCAATTTGAATGCAATTGTGTTCAAAGATTCACACAACATGCAATTATTGAGTTTCTTGCTGATGAAAATGTTATTTTTATTAATCTTTCTATACATTAAATAATTTTCCTCCTAGTGAAAGGGATGCGGGATACGTGGTAATACGTAACAAATAATAAATAAATAAATAAATAAATAAATAAATCTTTATTTGTCCTACCAAATTTAAATACTAAAATTCGTAACAGAAGCTTGCTTTACTGTGGTAAAACAAACTTCTGTTTAAGCGTGGTCATGCTAGATAAACCTCGTGGTGCACGCGCTTTATTTGTCTAGCATGACCACGTGATCCCATTCTTGATTTCCATATGTAGCGTATTAATATATTCACAGCTGAGGAAGACACACACACACACACACACACACAGTGTCGAAAGCTTCTGTAAGTATTTTATTTTATCAAAAGAAGCGAGCGCGCACCCCCTATTTATAATTATTATTCGACGAGTATTTTTTTTTTCCTTTTAGTTAGTTGTTGGCGCATCGGCTTCTATGGCCATAATGCACCTCCCAACATTTTTGCAGTACTCTGATCCAAGCCCGAAGCGGGATTCGAACCCGCGACCTTTGGGTTGCCAGGCAGGCACTTTACCCACCCGGCTAGCCCGGTCGGCTTTCGACGAGTAAAGCCTGCCAATAACAGAAATGTTACTTTAACGTGACAAACGCATCACCTCATTGCCATCGTGCAAATTCGGCAAGAATTTTGTCGCTGGGTTTTGAAAATGTTCCACATTCACCTTATACCCCAAGTTTGGCCCCAATCTTTTAATTTTTAAGGATTATGTAAATACCGCACGTAAATTATTTAAACTGCAGGCTGGCTGGAGTATAAAGCCGAATGAAAAAAGGGATGAAACAAAAGTTAAATCACTTTCAAAGTGACGAAAATATGTAAAGATTAGTTTATTTCATCATTTTTATCGCACTGAATCAGGCCAGCACACCCCAATGGTTTTTAATGAGCCAATGGTGTCCGATTTCATCATTTGTACTATTTTCGTTTTAGAGTTGTGATTTCCGTTTTTATTCTGAGAGTAGACGCTCAGAATTATGCATAAGTTATACAGACAAAACACTTAACTATGATATGCATCTCATTTTTGTTTTCTCTTCCGCATTTGATTTATCCCTCCCTCCAGAACTGGATATTAAAAATATTCCAGCTGTAACTTCCAATTTTCAGTTCTTTTCTTCGCCCATCGCTCACTCATTCCATCAGTTTAAGCTTGGTTTGGTTCGTTTTAGGTTAAACGGCAAGGTAGCTAAGGCCATGTGACGTCAGTATATCATTCTTGTAAGTTGCGCGCACTTTTAGGGCAAATTTGCCAGACTTCTGGATGAAAAACTCTACTTTCCTGAAGCGGATGGAAGGGGGAGGGGAGGGAACTGCCAAGGTGTGGAAGAACAGTACTCGCAGTCAACGTGCTAACCGCGAGGGCTCATAACTAAAATAAAAAGGCTACCAGAAGCAGGTATTAGGTTAAATAATTTGAAAATCTGTTATTTTTCTACTCCCCAGATGCTGGTTTTAAAATTAAGGACCTAAAGATTTCTGTTAAGATTTTTTAGCCATAAGGCAGGGTTAGAGTGGTGAAGAAATAAACTAGGCATGATAACTGTAGTGTAAAAAGCAAAATAAAATATAAAAGATTAAAAATCAAGGTGCAGTCATTGAACTTTTTATTTTAGTGTAAAATGTCAGGTATGTAATTCGCCCAGCAATAACCGAAATAATCTCTGTACCTTTCTTTGAAATCGAGTGAATTATAACAATCTTTAATGTTAAAATCACCTAGATATTATTTAAGATGTAGCAAAAATTAAGTAATGATCATTATTCATCCCCCGCCCATCCACCACGATCTAGATTTCCCGAAGGTTTCGTAAAGAATGACAAAGTGGTAGAAGAATTTAAATGTTCCTATCAGTTACAGTATTACCCCGGCAAGTTTGTGTAACTTTTGAAAATCACGAACATAGTGCCCTCTCTAAACAGCAAAATAAACTGTTGGAACGACAAAGGCTGCAGATGTGATAGGAAGTGGTAACACCAAGTATTTCTTATCCTGTCTTCTTGAAGAACTTCGAATAGGCCTAATGCATGCACCATCACTTTAAACACAGTGAGTTACTGGGTTGTCACTAGGCCACACTACATCTGCGTGCAGCTACAGTAACCTACTATATATCCGTGTCGACCCTTCCTTTGTCTTATCGCCGAGAATAGACAAGATTCTCGCGCGCTGCACGCTCCCTATCTGGCTAAGCAATTCTAATAAATGGCCTGGATCGTCTCTCAGCCTAGTCTATTCATTTCCTGGATGAAGCTCAGTCTTTCTCGCCCAAAACAGCGCAGCAGCACGCGCGCCATTATTATTCTGCACAGATGAGTCATCGGGTCGTGGAAGATCGGAGAACCGACTCCTGTTGGGTGGAGACTTTGTCCGTGAAACAATGGAAGAGGATAATACTTGTATCGTGGCATCGCCGGAATAATTTACTCAATCCACGTTTGTGTTGAGACTTTCAGATGCTGCGTGCTTTTATCGGGTTTTGACACAGGTAATCAATCGGCGTAATTCTACATACGGAGACATTTTGTACGCATCGAATCGAATGCAAGGTAGCTGTAGAGATGTTTACAGTAACTGAAATACTGGTTTACGCAAAAACTCTGAAAAGATAATTTCCTTTTCCGGCTCTCTTTCTCTTTTCCACCTACCCAGTTGAAGAGGGCATAAATAAAAGCAAGATTTCCAAGAAAGCAAATGAGTAATTAAATTTGAGACAGTTTTTTTTTTTCCCCTTTTTGAAAACAAAACGGGGGAGGGATGAAGATTAATAGATTTTACACTCATGTCTGGGAAAGCGTATGCTGTTAGATGGCGCTCTAGTCTGCTTGCGACTGCTGATTTGAGGCGATCAATATTAATTGTCGGTAATCGGAGACGAGACGGGCAGTAATTTCATTCTTGAAGCAGTGCATATGGCCAGGGGTAACGGCGGTAAAGCTCGGCGGCTCGGGTGGTGGAGCCCAGCTGGGTGAATGCGAGGGGAAGGCTACAACTCCCCTCTCCAACTTCACAAGGTGGCAATGGAATGGATGCAAACCAAGTGAGGAAGCAGGAGCACGTGCAACGCATGGACCCCTCCCCTCCGTCTCTTGCTAGTTATGTTACCCCACAGCGACCTTTCGGTAACTTTAGAACGAAGGTCACACTTCCGATGGAGCACGTGCTTCGACGAAGCTCTCTCCGCACACGGCCATATGACCCCCTTTTCTATCTACAAGTTTAGTGACTCTGTGTATAGCAAAGTTCAAACAAAACTGGCCAACGCATACTTGTAAGTGGCTGTAGCGAATGCTAAATATGATCAGTATTTTCAAGCAATAGATCACTCGTGCTAGACTATTCTCCCTTTCAAATGCACACTTCAAAAGACGTCTATTAAATGGAAGTTTGCTAAATAAATTTGTTCCGTACAGCGCAGTTATAGTCACATAAATAAACATGTATGTCATCATCAATATATTAATAAAAAATTGTACCCCAGATACTTGCGATAAAATATTTATAAAAAGATAGAAAAAACAAATAGGGCAACGATGTGGCGAGAACTCTATGTGATAGAAATATAGAAGGCGCTGATAGAAACAAATTTCATCTTTTGAAGAAAGATAGCTTTTAATTTGTAGTTGCCCTTATAATGATTAAAGGAGAGCAATGGTTTGGGAAATCCTATAAGGCAAATAACGGATGCTAAAACTATTTTATATTCGCATTCCGATTTGAAAACACTTCATAAAATATTCATCTAATACACAAGTAACGCGGTGTTACTGCAGCAGCAGCATCATCAAATGTTTCTGTCTCGAGATTTTTCCTACAATCTTGCATATAAAAGCCAGTCTTTGCCTATTATGGTGCGGGAATAGACAGAAGAAAAGAAGGAGGGAAACCCGATCGGCTAATTTATTCCTTCCGTCTGTATATTTGTATTACAACGATAAAAATAATGTACAATTAGATTTTTTTTTCGAAATATTTAACAAAAAAAATCTTTAATTAGCATTAAATCTTTTTCGTCATGATTTAAATGGAGCATAAATTATCATAAGGATAAAAAAAACATACATTTAGTAAGGCTTAAGTTTCAAGGAGAGCAATATCAAATTAATAAAAATGAAAATTTATGAAAATGAAATGAAATTTGAACTGACTTAAGACATTGGTGCATACAGTACAGTGTAATATCTTTCTCCCTTTCTTAATTAAAACAACATTTATGTTTTAAGATAGATTAGTTATGAAATGCTACAATGCAAACTTTTAAAAGAAAGAGCAGAAAAAACTGAATAAAAGAAACAGAGATTATTAATGCAGATTTTATTGTAATATCACACTAAGTGGAATGCGAAAGATGACTCTAAAAAAGTGGGCCTGTAAGAGTAAGCACGAATATACAGCAAAAAACAGAAGTCGACTTATATGCCGGATTACACAGTATCTTTATGTTAACAATGCCAAAGGGTGTTTATAGGTCTGCACCAGGTTAGTTACATTCACATTTGTTGAACTGTTGGCATCATAATGCTTGTCCAATCGAGGTTCGTCTAACCCGATGGTTTTCTTGGCCAATGTTTACAGGAAACAACTGGTACAGGACGAAAAACTTCTTTTGGAGATACTACTATGGCTAGAAACCCCAATACAGCAAACCACGCAGACTTGGATGAATCTATTGTATTAATTCACAATCCGTTTAAGGCTGCCATCGGCTATGAATAATAAGCATATCTCTATCTCTCACATATCTTTTCCCCACCCTCGCTTTTTTTTTTTTTTTTTGAAGATATAAATTAATACAATAGGCAGTTGAGGGTTGGTCATTCACGAATTTGATTATTCGCAGCCAAGCAATCTATCACAAAATCAATATTTCATCTGCTTCTCGCTAAGAGACCTAGTATCGCTGTCAAATGTAAATAAGCATGAAATTTGACCCCAAATAATACTTACATGGATGATGTTTATTGCATGAATAATACTTTCTTCTATGCATCAAATTATATTGCTTTAACTTATTTTATTTATTCATAAAATAAGTTAACGCAACTTCTTTAATTTAACTTATGCTCTACTTCCTTTCAGAATAAACGTTTTACACAATGTAAAACATAGGTTGGCAGTTGTACTGATACATTTGGTTTCAAATATCAATCTCATATTTGCGGACAATGCATGACGAGACCACGAATTTTGTCATCATGCATTTCATAAAAAATACACTGCTCTCTAAGGAAAAATGTGCTGCGGTTTATTTTAAATACACAATTCACCAGATAACTGTTTTGGTGCTTAATTGGTAGATAAATGGGCAGATTCAGTAAAAGATCAGACAAATGACTTCATAACAGCTAAAAGGTTTTAGCATAATCCTATAAAATCCTTAACACATTACTAATCAAGGAGCAAATAAGAGTACCACATAGCGAGAACTTCCATAGCACTTCCCTAAACAGAGGCGGCTCCCCCACCAGGGTAACGGGATTTTTTTTTTTTTAAAGGAAGTGTTGTATAGGGAATGAGGTCCGAAGGAAATTTGGAACGTCCCTCAATGTCTGTTTCGGAGGACGTTGGGATACAGTACAACGATAGTAAAATTCTACCTAGAGCCGAATGATTTTCCTTATATTCTCCTTCATTGGCAATTCGTATTCATTACTTTGTTTCCAAGACCAACTAACTGAAGGCATATGTCGGAAACGCTCATTTCGTTAAAAAAAACAATTTTGTATAACCACTTCAATGATCACAGTAATACTGCTAATTTTTACAAGCACGGCCTCCATTTGGCAAAGGAGGCTGTGCTTATTCATTACATGTTGCAAGAAACTATTATCACCGGCAACTACCATAAGGACTATGATATTCGGAATTAGAAGTCCCGGAATATCCACTAGAATGCATTTCTTTTTGTGTATACTTTGTTGAAAGCAATAAGATTGTGTGTTTTTTAATTTTTTTTAATAGTTATCCGAGCTTTGGAATGTTCCAGATTTAATTTAGTTCAAGGTTACTAGACTGGATCCCCCTAGCCCATGGAATTAGATGGGTGGATTGGAGAAAAAGATAAAGTCCTTTCAGTTGAGGCTGTAGTTGGCTGGTCTCAGGCGAAGGGAGTAGGATCTCCCCCTCCCCCCGAGGTATTTCGGGTTTTTCATCCTGCTTTACATGCAGATCGGCCCATGAACACACTTCTACAGACACAACACATACGAATATGGGTTACACACGGGGACTGTTAAAATAATAATTATTATTATCAACCATCTCGCTAACAACAAGCTTTAGAATTAGTGGACGGGGCGAGGTGGGGTTAAAAGCTGGTGTGGGTAATTTCTCAGAAAATTTTCAGAATGGAAAATACAACAGAAGGTATCCGATGGTGACTAAAATGTTATTACTGAATGGGTATCAAAGTTCGGTGTTCATATTTTGATGTATGTGCATATGGATGGTGGAGAAAGCAAGGTAGAATTATTAAAATTTTCTAGGATTACTGACTTTAAAAGCAACCATGTGCATTCAAACATTTGTAGTTAAATGGATATCTTAGGACCATTTCTGGCTGATGACACCATAAGTAAATGTTATCTTGGGATAAATACCATTATTTGGATGGTTTCTGAAACTAATTGAGTAGTTGTTTTGGGACCTCTTATTCGTACTAGGTGACAGTAAAATGCTCTCTGGCGGATATTATTAATAATTATAATAATGCTCTGTGAAGCGCAGAAACTGTCGCGGTTGGCCCCAATGTCCATACATGTTGGTAGCTGTTCTGAGAATGATCTTGGGTTTAGTCTGTTTGCAAACGGAAATTAAATTCCTCTTATCCTGCAAAAAAGTCATTCTTTAATGCAGTCAATAAAATGTTCAAACTGAATGCTTATATATGTTTAAAATAAATGCTTATGCTGTAAGAATAATAAAATCTCTGCATCTTTCAAATTCTTTTGAAAGATACAGAGCAATTTCTTCAACACGAAACTACTAACTCAAATGCAGGGATGGAGTTTTGAGTTAGAATTAGTACAACATACCACCAAATCGTATAAGACATTACTAAAAGTGGTATTCTCGTATCTATTGAGGATATAGAAGAGGCTGGGTTGGTGTTATTGTTGTGGACTAGAACCAAGTAAACAGTCTATGACTCCTGCAATATTAAATATACGTTGGGGGCAGGAAACCGAGGATGTTCATTTTATTTTACTAGGACATATGACATATCCAAAAAGGGTGGGAAAAAAGTAATATAGCGTTTCTATTTCAGTAAAGTTATTTATAGCTTGGGTTTTATTTCTGGGTATTTTTGATACACCGAGTATTCTAGCTGAATGAAATAAGTAAAACAATCTAACATTCATAAATAATTGTAACTGTTTATCATTTAATTTTATCACAACGAAAGATTAAACAGTTATTTATCATTATGCATTAGACGAACAGCTGCCCACCCCCGTCCTTTGGGAACAGTAAAAATGTAATTGATTACTCTGTATAAATAGTGTGTAATTTACTTTTACTGAGATCCCAATTAACCCAATTTCCCGAGAGCGCAATCACCCCAAATAAAGCAAAATTGGTTTAAAGAAACAGACAAAAAAAACAAAAAAAAAACAAAAAAAAAAAAAAGAAAGAAAAGGAAAAAAAAAAAAGAGAGAGAAAAAAAAAAAATATATATATATATATATATATTCCCACATAAAATTAACTTGGTGTTCAATTTTCCTCTGACGGAGAAACTATCACACACTACAGTATTGTGTGTGGCGACGTCATGAGAGTTCCAAAATGATGGCCAAAGATCCTGGGAAAACTGAAATCGAACATACACTTATTTCCAATATCAGAACAGCAAGCACAATAAATAGACTACCAATTGAAGAACGACGTAACGAAACTCTAAGGGGAAAAATAAATTTGGAGCGATCTTTTCATAAAAATGAAAAGATCACTCCAAATTTAAGTTAATACGCTTAACTGCAACCTAAAATCACAATTTCAGAGCTATCATAAGACGAAATGTATGACAGACTTGCCTGGACTCCTCTAAACACAACTGCCACTTTCTGCTGTCAACATATGGACACATTCCCCGCTGAGGAAAGTCGCCACATTTTAGACTGAGTGCACAATTGAAAAGGAGAGAAGGGTCAATGACAAACTAAAGGCATGCGAGTGGGTACAGGAAGCATAAAACCAGCCCTTTGTACCCTCATCGCTAGGCCACACAACTTGGCGACGCTCATGCTGACAGCAGGCACCCTGGTCGTCGTTAGCGGGACCAACAAAGGACCTTTGTGTGCCCATTAACAGGAGCACCGGACGCGGACCAAGTGAGAAAGAAGAGGAGGGGGTTATCGGCAAGTCTACCCGTGCTTCATTACGTCCTCTGGCCGTCAATGGTTACCCTGTTTCAGATGCTGCGACCACCAGGAACGGCTAGAAAAACTAACATTTAAAATGCTCATCAACAGTTGCAAGAGAGCAGATGTAATGGGTCATTTCCGTTCAAGGCGCATACAAACACTGAGTACATCTATATTGTCACATTTTAAATGAATAAGGGTGGTTTTACTACAAAATTGCAAGAAAGTTATTATATTTTGCTATATAATTAAACTTCTTATTCCTAGTTTTGCTTCGAAGGCAATGGTGGGTGGTCAAAAATCTAATTAGTTCTAGAAAACGACTGACATTCCCAGAACATCATAGTCCAACTGACAGAAGTCAGGCCGTTCTTCCGTCCAATCAAAAGTGGGATTCTTGCACGTGATAATCACACAAGGAACATCAATGCACACAATGATTCGACACTGACAGCAAGATCAACGAAAATATCAGTAAGCACGAGCTCGTGAAACTTAAAACCATCGTACAACGTGAACACAGCGAGTTCGGTTCAAGGTATTTGCATCTTCACTTTTCTAGCACACCTTCCTGAATATGATACAATATCCGTTTCCATAAATATTTACGTCTCATGGAAAAATCTAAGTTTCGCCAAGCAAAAAGGTCTAATATTAAATTCCACGCTCTGTGAAAGATTTGTCAGAAAGACTTGACAAGCATTTATTCCATGTAAAGTTTTTAAGTAAAACGCTGAACATCAACAGTAGCAGTTTCACAAGAAGGCAACATCATATACGTTCACAAAAAATAATATCCTTAACAGAAACTATTTATCAAGTATGACTTGGGTGGGAGACATGCATAATTTGAAGATCAGCCGAAGAAATTCTACTAAGTCTTCTTAATCCTTTTAATTATCGAGTAACCAGGGATACAATGGCCGTTGCAGGATACTTGTGTGATACAGCGAAATTACTTCTGTCAAAGTCACCTTCAAAGATGTCATGTTTAGAGGAGAGGATAAAAAAAAAATCACTTTGGTATTTTAACTTACATCGGCAGGAAAGTACTCCCTGCTGCGTCTTCTCATGCACTAGGATAGAACTCAGTTTATCATCAGGCAACATGTTAATCATCAAGCCAGGAGAATGGTAAACTTCTGGTTTTGGAAAGAATTCAAGGCGCTGGCTCTTGTCCAATTACTGGACCTCAGGTCTCTTTCTTCCAAGTAATCTGCAATGAGTATTGTTATTAAAAAAAGATCATATGTCGCCACTGTCAGTATTTCGTCATTTCGGCCAAAAATTACGATTTAGAGTTCGTTTCTTAGCATCTTCAGAGTACATATATGATAGACAAAAAAAAAAAAGGAATGTGACAAGATAGAAGCTCACCCAGGCCTGTTCCTGTTTAAATAAACACATATACACACTTTTTATAAAAGAAGTTCGAGTTATTAACGTTCAAAAATGAAATAATTATTTCTTTTAACTTAACACATGAAGATCTATTCAGATATTTTCCTTTCCTAAAATTGGTTGCCATATCTAATTGCTTATAAGTAGACTGGGAAAAATGTTTATATTCAGTATTGCAAACATTGGGTAAGTCGCGAGTTTTTATCGTGTGATATACTTGTATAATATGAGAGAACTGGCAACATTTATTAGAACAGATTTCACGCGAGATAGGTGATCAAGTTAATGAGAATGGGCTAAAAATGTGAATGCATAGAAAAAGTTAGATTTTTTTCATGAAATGTGAATATTTATGGAGAGGAATACTATATCATATTCAGGAAGGTCTGCTAAGAAAACTGAAGATGCAAAATGTGTGGAAGCGGAACACAGGTAACAGAAATTACAGTATCAGGCAGTTCTTCTCAAACTGTGTGTCCAGGCACGCTGGTTTGCCACCAGATTTGACAAAACTCCGTTGAGTTCAATGGCAATGACTCTTTAGATGTGTGGCGAAATAGCATTTTTAAAACTCTAAATGTAACTCGAGTGGCAAAAGTTTTCGAACCACTGGTATTGAGCATACAATGGAGAAAGATGGAATGTTTAGGGGAAGAAAGTCGAAATAAAAGTTGTCTTTTATGTGCATGATTTGTAGTAACTGAGTGTCTCAATTACATTCACAACACTCCCCACGCACCTTTTCCAGTTAAATATTGAACTGTTTTAAGAGGAATATTGGACCACCCTTCATGGAGGAACGTTTCAATCTTCTTGAGTGATTAAGGTGTAGGAAATCTGCTTCTCATTCTCCTCTGCAAATATGCTTATAATGGCTCAATAACTTTTAAGCCTGGTGATTGTGCAAGCCATAGGAGATGCTTAGCCTCACTTTCATGTTCCTTAAACTAAGATCGGACAGATCTCTCTGTGCGCATTTGAGCATCATCATATTGAAACATAGCATCAATTGAGGGAAAGCAATGTTTGCGCCATGGGATGAACCTGGTCACTCAGAATAAAGGTAATCAATGGCGGTAATTGGCCGCTTCAGGGTGATGACAGGACCTAAAGCATATCATGATATTGCTGTCCAAACCACTGTTGATACTCCACGTTCGAAGTTTCGCACAAGGCAGTCGGGACGGCGTGCTTCCTTTGGCATTCACCAAAAGTAAACTCTCTCTGATGTTGGAAAATGTGTAAACGATGATTAGTCTAAAAATATAACACGTTCCTAATCAAGAAGTGTCCGGTTTTTGTGCTCCTTACGCCACAGCATCCTCTTTCTGACATTACCATCAGTAACGAGTGGTTTGGCAATAGCGGCTCTGTTATAAATTTCAGATTTATTAAGTTCTGCAATTATTTTTGAGGCAGTAGTTTTGTTTTTGAGCTGCAATCCTTTTGAGTGTCAGGTGGACTCTTTCAGTTAGCTTCGATTTTCTCCCACAATTCGTCCTATCAGATTTTGTTTTTCCATAGTTAGTGAATGCAGACATCACTTTCCATATACACTAACAAAAACAGCACTTTTAGTGACCAATGCCCCTGCTAAACGTGCATCAACAATTGGATTTTTAAAATTCACAAAGGTGGGTCACTTTCTTCATGTACCTTTTTCTATCATTTTTAAATAAACAACAGCAGTTATCGTCTTTCCTTCAAAGCACTACCTACAAGAAATAACAACAAAAATCATTACTGCATAAATACATCACACAGCCATTACGAAAAACTACTACTTTCATCATTTTGTCACCCTCTATATGTTGCCGCCAATTGTACGACTTCTCATGATAATTACGTGCTTATTTACCAAATACATAAATTTCTATTAGCAATTTTTTTTGGAAAAAGCCTCGCAAGTTTGGCGAAAATATAATAATTGTGGAATAATGCAGCCAATACCTTTAAAAACAAAACTCACCTCAAAGATTCGTGTGGTTAATGTATAACCCCAATGAATTAATTTAAAACAGATATGTATTAACTCTGAAACATCTTTTTCGAGAAAATATGCACAGGGGCGAGTTTTGATTTTAAAAGTGTTTGCTATATTATTCTGCAATAAATTTACATGTTAAAACCATGGTTCACAAAGTGTGATTTCGCAACTAAAGAACAATTCTGCCATGAAGCATCAACATATTCCCTAACAAACTCGATCTAGTCGAAACTCATGATTCAACAATAATTAGTAATGGTCGCATCTAGGTAACGCTGGGTATGCTTGACTGGATTCATATCACCTGCAGCTCCTCAAGGAAGAAACTAAAGACCTGCTAAAGGTTGGTTGAGTTTTATTGGCGCATCAGCAACTTAGGCTATAATGCGCCCCTGCTAAAGGCGTTATTGTCATAGAATGAGTAGAAGTCATGCGTAACTCCCACAGAAACACTAGTAAATATGAGAGTAATTAGCAGCAGTCAAGAAGGATGGAGATAAAAACGATGGATCAACCCCGTTTCTTCTGTACTGCTGATGGAAACAAACTATAATGCATACAATACTGCTTTTCAGTTAGCATGGATTTTTGCTTTACTAAAGCCATAAACTCTTACTGACCAAAGAACGCTGATTCTTTCCTTGTTCATCTGAAAAGAATGCATGAAATTGGTTTATGTTTATTTAGATGGACTCTTTGCTTACAAAAACTTTCTGAAATAGGGTTCTGTTAATTCCGATACATTCTTGGTTTATATTCTGTGAACGCAGTAGTAACATCAGTTAACAGTAAAGCCCGAGGTGACACCAAGGCCAACTAAACATTTTAATATTGTGAGAAAGGAAATATCGAGCACACATATATTACTACAGATAAAGTATATTCACAGAGGCTGGTTGCGTATATACAGAGTGATTACAAAATAATAATAAATAAATAACCTTTAGCACTCAGTTCAATATATTGGTAACGTGCCTAGTTCTGGACATTTGAAATTCTGTAGGCTACCGGAAAAACGAACCAAATGAATGACGCGAGGATATCACAATTGCGTAATGACTAAATCCCATTGAGAGCGTTCCATATTGCAGAATAATCATTTATTTAACATGGGTTTCTTTCAGAATCCACGATGCGCCGCATGCATTGGGACATGAATGCAGATATATATATATATATATATATCCTCTGCACGTTAATATATTTCACAGGTTTCACTGTATTGCTCATGTCCACATGTAATTTCAGAATAGACAGGTCCAGAAACCTGACTTATTTTGGGAGACAATCACAAAGCACTATCACTTTTTGCATCTGTGACGGTTTGCTTCAATATGGCACAGTAAACATCAGCAACTGTGGACACGATTCCAACTATTCTGCTTTCTCTGTAGGATTGCGATTGTGCGAGTAGTCCGCATATTTATATCCTGATTGGCAAAGCAGGAATAGCAGCATCCAGACTACGATTTCAGTATTTAGTTTTCACAGAGACAGAGAGGTGTGTTTTTTTTTTTTTTTTTTTCAGGAGCTTTAGCAACTAAGGCCATATTGCTTCAGGGATATGCGGTGGTCATTCCCTGACCTTTCCGCTTCCTCCGTATTTGGTGGTCACGGGCTCGAATCCCGATCTAATCAAGAAGCGTGTGCTACGCACTACTGTTCCTGCCCACCTGACTACGGAGCGCGCGAGCGAGCGAGCGAGAGAGAGAGAGAGAGAGAGATTGTTATTTTTTGTTATTTGGTTTTTAGGAGCATTAGCAACTAAGGCCATATTGCTTCGGGGATATGCGGTGGTCATTCCCTGACCTTTCCGCTTCCTCCGTATTTGGTGGTCACGGGCTCGAATCCCGATCTAATCAAGAAGCGTGTGCTACGCACTACTGTTCCTGCCCACCTGACTACGGAGCGCGCGAGCGAGCGAGAGAGAGAGAGAGAGAGAGAGTTTGTTATTTTTTGTTATTTGGTTTTTAGGAGCATTAGCAACTAAGGCCATATTGCTCGGGGATATGCGGTGGTCATTCTCTGACCTTTCCGCATCCTCCGTATTTGGTGGTGACGGGCTCGAACCCCGGTCTAATCAAGAAGCGTGTGCTACGCACTGCTGCTCCTTCCCACCTGGCTACGGAGGCGCCATAGAGAGAGAGAGAGAGAGAGAGAGAGAGAGAGAGAGAGAGAGAGAGAGAGAGAGAGAGAGAGAGAGAGCAATACAAAAATATTTAAGTTCGTGGAGGTTTATAAACACGCATTATGACTCTAGCTAATGTGATTAGGTAAGACAGGGCTATAATTCAGCCCAGGATTAAAAGAGTTTTTTTTTTTTTTTTTTTTTTTTACGAAAGTCCCAAAGGTAGTAGATATTTGATATAAATGCATTATCAATTTTTTTTCAACCGCATTTGTTTCAAGAGATGGCTTGGAATTTTCATTTTAAGCTTACTTATTCAACCTACAACCAACAAAGCTACGCTTAAAATTCGTTCCATGTGACCATTACTAATCTCGATGACCGATATATAGTAACCTGTTCCTCCAACCTCTTATTGACAAGTCTTTAATTGTTAAACCAGTTATCAATATGTTAATCATAGCATACTGATGTATCACATTTAAAAAAAAAAAAAAAATCAGAATACAATTGGTACATTTGTTGAAAGTTATAATATTTCATTACCTGTGAATCATTTCAAGTCTTACGTAAAATTCAAGAACTTTTCTATCCCACTGTTGTTGTGCACGGTGAAAGTGTGGCTTTAACTAACTTGAAGACTTTGTCTTGGTACCTTATTAATTAGCAATTTAAAATTTTCTTACTTCTGTACAGTATTCAAAACACACATTTCGGGCAGCTCAAAAATTTACAGAATACCTTGAAATAATTCAGAAATATTAGGTATGTTGAGGGTCTGATGGCTCGTGGGATTTCTCCCATCTTCGCGTATGTTCTATGTATCGGACAAGCCAGGGATTTAAAAGTGTGTGGGATATGTACTATGTAGTGCCCATTGTTCGTCAGGCATGTTGGCCGCCGGGCCCCTAGTGAGACCCGACGTTACCAATTCAGAGGTAATGAAATATCAGTGTTTCACGGATGAGGCAACTTACTGGCCGATTTGTCGACAGGTTCCCAAATAGGGGCACAGTTGGTAGGATCACCGTCCTCCCCACACCGGGTGGAAAAGTCCCGAGTTCTAATCCAGTCGATGGCGTGAGGAATTTTTATGGACCTTTTTTCACAACGTGGCTGAGTTAGTCGGTCTCAGGTGAGCGTAGCATGGTTTGTTTTCTCCCGGAAACACGGGTTTTTCATCCAGCAAACAAAAAATCGACAATGGAACACACGCAATTTACAGACAATATACACGGAGCAATATGGCCTTAGTTCCTGAGCTCCTAAACACGGAGCCTATTACGACAAAAACAAAAACCAAAATAGGGCAGCAACATATCCAGGAAAAGACAAAAGCCTTCTTGGGAAATCAGCAGTTAAATGTCACCCATTTATGTTCTGTGATGGCCTTGTACTCAGTGATAATATAGTAGTGTTGTTACCTCACTCGCTTGGAGAGGTCTGGGTTTGAATCCCGCCAGAGACTGGAGGAACTCATAAAAGCCTCTTCAATCGGAATAATTAGTTAATCCGAGGAGGACCGAGCATTCCCCCACCATGAGTTATTCCAGGTTTTTTTTTTTTTTTTTCCTTTCCAGCCTGCATAATCAGAGAATCGGCCCGTGAATCCTCATAATACACCTCAAACCGTATGGATGGAGTACCGCAATAACTGGCGGACTACAGTCCGAGTAGTCAACATGCCCAAAATTTCCATTTTACGCATTCATCTGTGAAAGAAATGCATACAACTGGTTTAAAAATTGCGAGTTCTATCCATGTTTTTTGCAATAATTTTTCAATCAACATGAAACGACAAGTGATAATTCAATTAAGGAAAAGCCTATTTCGTGAAGCAACATTTTAATAGCTGCACGTCAATCTATGGGTAACTCTGACTGAAGAAATTATAGATGGCTTAATATTAGGCCAGTAACAGCAGCAGTGTCTTGAACTAGCCCCTTCTGCCTGAAAATTGTTAAATTCAATACTTTAATATAGATAACATGGCGCCTCAAGCTATTTTATGAACCATAAATACTAGAAAAAGGTCCACTGATCGGTAGCAAAGGTTGCAATCAAATTATGGAATATAGAGACGAGGGAGGGGGCACCCACCTTCTACCTAAAGGAGGTTATATATTTCGCCCGTTTAATTTGAATTAATTTTTACAACACCGAGTCAAAATAAATTCTAAATAGACCACGAAAACCATAAAAAGTGTGCTGCATGAATTTCAAACTATTCGTTTCTCTATTTCTAATGTACATAGCGCTTTAAAACAGCAGATGATTACATCCAGGAAAAACACGTAGGTGGAATAAGGTGAATGTTTTATCAACCATTTCACATTTGGCCGCCTTAGTTAGAGAAGGAAGGGGGACAAACAGACTGAAACATTTAAAGAGATTTTTGGCAGCCGTGAAAGTAATTATTAGGGCAGGAAAGAAGTGGCGCAAATGCAGCCTTCTTTTACAATAGCGATTAGATGGGTGGAGGATAGGTTCTGTACAGGCGGATGATGCCAAAGCTTCTAACTCCCAGCAGCTCATTGATGAAATGGAACCAGAGAGACAGAGGCTGCTGTAATACCTCTCCGGCAGCTTGTGCACGCAGTGACTGGGGCGGGAGGGATTAGGGATATTGATTAGCAGACGGACCAGAGAGCAAGAAGGCCGAAGAACGCGGGCAGAAGGGTTGAGAGCCACTACTTCCCCGGCCGTTGGGTGTAATTAGTGTACTGCCAGTGTGAGATGGTCCTCCTCCTATTGGCCACCGGTCACTGGGCGGTAATCAAATGGAGAACATTAGGTCTGTGAGAACAGAACCGCTGACCATCGGCCAACAATTAGCCTCGGAAAATGTCTCGGGCTAGAGGTGATTTCCTCTCTCTCTTGACGGCGGGTAAGGTCGCAGCCACATCACGAGTGATGGAAACCGTAGAAAGAGAGGCAGGAGACGTTCACCTCTAAACTCTTTCGCCCGACATAAATCCTGAATTACGTGCCGAAGCTGGTAGTTAAGCCATGTAGCTGCGACGGTACTGGTCATCTGGAGCCGCTCCTGAAGCCCATTATCTGCTCCGTCATTTCTACCAATCCAAAGATGAATTAACTTAGAATGAATCATCAGACCAATGCACTCTCGTTACTGGAAAAGTTTATGATCCCTACTGATACTATTCAATTACTGCTCCTATAAGAAGAAACAAACAGGAAAGCAGAGGCCCATTAGGAATGCTCCATTGTGCTCAGCGGTGTGAACAAAATGTGTAGTACCAAAATAAAATTATGCAATTGATGCTACTGAAATTTTAACTAGAACAGCTATCACTAGTTGTGAATGTATGTAACATCTTGATCATTATTCCAAGTTTTCTTGTGGCAACCAGCTCAATTCAAATATTTCGTAAACACATGTGAAAATTAATCAAAATTCCTAGCAGGTTTGGAAACGATTATTCTCAACAACTGGAGTAGAATCTCAAAAGAATTCGTCCCCAGAAGTAGTTGATCAAATGTGTTCACGACATCAACATGACATGCAGTTTCAAGTGGGAACACCTCGATCTGCTTACGATATCAACCTCAGACATAGTTTACCTGACCACTGGATTACAATGTTCCGTTGCCGAGTGCTTGAAGCTAAGAGGTACACAAATGCAGTCGTTCAAGGGTCTCTGTTTCTAGTTTTGATCCCGAGACAGAGAGAGACCGGTAAGTGCAGCCGTCCATACAGCCATTAGTGTTCCCTTATGAGTGCCAAAGACGGTCGTCTGGATTAGCAGTGTGCTCTCTTCCTACTCCTATCGCAGTGGAACGGATGGATTATGTGACATGACATCTAAGAACGGCTACAAGCCAAGTGTAACAGTATACTACTGGCTGAAACCTGCCAACAGACTGGTTCCTGTTGCCTATGACAGGAGAATGACTGGCATTGTCCCTGCATACTTGTATCATTAAACACTGCAGTATGATTTATCTTTATGCGAGACGGAAGTTATTGCTTAAGAGTTCTGGTGGCTGTATAGGGTACAGTCAACTCTGTATTGATAAACCAATGCGACTGAGTTAATTCATACAACTATAACAGGAGCATGGACAACCATCAAAACATATATTTCATAACACATTGAATATAATAAGCAACAACTGTCATGGCGCAATATGGGATCATTATCTGAGGAAATTTTTTACGTGTCAAAGTTAAACGACATTAATGAAAATGTCTTAGAATTCCATTACCGAGGATGCTTAGTGAAGGATTATATTTCAAGAGTGAATACTTAATTACAGAGTAAAGCTTGTGCTTATAGACAATAATTCTAATCGTGATTTATACCCCTCCATTTTTTTTTTTTTTTTTTTTTTATTTTCAGTCTACTTGATATATTGTGTGCAAAGTATTAGGTAAATAACTGAAAACATACGTGAAACTTTTCTCGTCATGAAATCTGCTACAGGACAATACTCCTGTAAAGAGGTCCAAATATCATATCGCCTAAAGGGGCCTGTCTGGATTTTGTACTCAAGTACTATTTGGAATAGCTAGACACGGACAGGAACCAAAAATTCGGTACCCAAAGACACTTACCTGAAAAGAAAAGAAATGAAAATAATATTAAGTATAATGCAAAGATCAATATCATATTAAAAATAATTTTTCCCCTTTTCTTTTCTGTAGGTAAGGGGAAAAAAATTAATTTTTTTTCTAGAAAGAGAAAAAAAAAAACTGACGAAAACATTCATTACTAATAAGTCAATATTTTCACACGATTAATTTTTTTTGTTTCTCACGAATTAAGTATTGTTACACATATATTAAGTAACTGGTAAGGTTAAAATATGGATATTCATTCATATTCTAACTATTTAATCCGTACATGATAAACAGGGAAATTTTTGATTTTTAATAGTTTAGCATTTATAATGCTTTGTAGAGTCGTTCTAATTTAGGCATAATTACAATACCTAAGAGTTTAAATCATAGCTTGGATTGGTTTTCTAAATCAACTTCTTTATGTATTAAGTAAACTTGTGTTGTACCGGTGGCTTTCTATCGTAAATCTGGTCCTCCTCCTCCGCCTTCTTTAAAATTCATTGTATTGAAATCTGGAAGAACGTTATAACTTTACCCAGCATTTCGTATGGAGCCTTGTAATACCAATTAAAACCCAAAATATTTTCTATTTGCTCATGAATATGATTAGCGCGAAAATTCTGTTGTTATTGAACTTGCATACAAAACATGAAATACTGAGTAAGAAACAGTTAACACAAACACATTATGTACAATGTTAATAAATCTTTTTCCCGATATTAACGAAATATTTTAAATATAAGTTAAATGATAAATTCAGATGCTGTGTATGCGTGTGAGAACAAATACAAGCATTCATCTGATAAAATAAATGAGAGAGAGAACAAAATTATACAGCCCAACTTTACGATTTTATTCAAATGAATCAACCATATGAATTAATCCTTAAATTTAACTAATCAATAATATAATACTTTGTTATTATTATCATTTTATCTTCGCTATTATCTTTTAAGAATAAGACTATCTGAAAATGTTTTACATATGGAAAGTTATGGGGGTGGGACTTCTACAACCATTCAGGCATGATAGCTAAATGAGCAATATTTTGAGCCAGCTATGGTAAAAGGGAACGAAAAAAAAAAAAAAAATAATAAAAATAACAACAGCTAGTAAAGTGTGCACGTTATCTTTATGGCTGTGCATCCTGGTCTCTGATAATTTCATTTTATAGTATCATCATGGTTCTTCATTAAAAAAAAAAAAAAAAAAATCAAAAAAATCTGTATCAAACCAAACTACCAAAAAGATTCCAATATTTTATGAAACGTAGATAATTTCCAGTATTCAATATTCCAATATAATAATTTAGAATATTTTCGAGTTGCAACACCGTTTTCTTAGATCCCCCCCGCCTCTCCCAGATAGAATAAATAAATTTGAAATTATGATTTCTCGAATCATTATTTTACTTCCAAACAAAGCGATTTATGCTCCAATACATATTAATGACTCGGGAAGTGTAGAGGCAAAGGCTGGTAAGAAAACCACCGAATACCTCACAGAACAAAAAACCTTATCCCCCCCCCTCCTCCCAAGACAATATAATAAAAGCAATCGTTGTATTAAGAATTAAAAAATGAAAGCTAACTATTTTACCGCAATATCTGAGATATACACAAAAAACACGACTACACTTTGTGCAATTCTTTTTAATTTTATACAGAGCGAAAGGTTGATACTTTTGGTCGTTGACAAAAATTTTTGCAATAGGCAGTAGCATACCGTTTACACTACATCAACGATACTATCAGGCATCGTTGATGTAGTGTATGTTGGAGAAGGGATACTCTTTGGTATCCCTTCTCCAACATAAACATATATTCGATTCCTGATTTTTGGATTATATAATGAAATTAAAATGTTTCTGTGCTTTATGCACTTCCAAGGTTAATTTATTTGATTTAAAGATTTAACAATTGGGTGTCTGGCACTGAAATTGTTCCATTAATAGAAAGTATTGTCTATTCGTATCTAAATGGAAATGAAGGAATGTGAAAGAAAGGCAAACAATGCTTGTCAGATGAATATATTTTAGAAAATCCGGCAAGCCAGATGGAATTAAAGTTCCCTTCCTGCAAGACAGTAAATGTTTCAAGTGAATATCAATGCACCTTTTCGAATTAAAGTTCGATAAAAAAAAGGTCGTCGACATGAATAAGGAAGTATGCTTGATATTAAAAAAAAAAAGCAAATAAAACAGTTCGCTTATAATAGCGGTAAAACACGGAGAAAAACGCACAGAATTTACAGAGAAGGAAAAAAGGCAAGGGGGCGGTGGCAACAGGCGTGCACAGTTATAAAGTAGTTTTCGACAGATTTTGCTGAAAGTTTAACTAACCATAACTATCATTTAAAATAACTGAAACTAGAAGTGCTACTTCGGTATCAGTCATCTTCGGAGGTCATCTAAATCTTATGATTATTCGTGTTATTTTTTCTTTGGCAGTACAAGATAAAGACGAGCCTTGATGGAGAGGTCCCATAAGTTTCAATGTATGCAGATAGCTTCGGAGAGAGAGAGAGAGAGAGAGAGAGAGAGAGAGAGAGAGAGAGAGAGAGAGAGAGAGAGAAAATGTGTGCTTCTGTAACAAGCAATCATTCGTGCTCGACAGCGGCTATTGCGCCATTTCTCCCCTTTGCTGTCCCCCACTCCTGTCTGAACAATAACGACAAGCCGCAGAGAAGATAAGCGCTGGCAATTCTCTGTGCAGCCATTGAAAAGGCAGCAATTGTACAGCAGACCTGGAGCAATGTTTTTATCTCGCCGGCAAACATTGTCGGCAAGACCGTTATGGAGGCGGCAATCTTTCGTGGCATCGCTTCCTCCACGGAGGCATTCCGAGACGTCCGTATTGTTCAATGTCAACAGCAGCACCACCACGCGCTCCGGCAAACTTTTACCCCCCCTCAGGTCCCCTGTGCCTCCTCGAGCCGTATGAAAAGGACATTACACCGACGACATAATGGCACGACTGAAATATGGCGGGGATCATTTAAGCAAAAACTTTTCAGAGAACGTATTCCCAGAGCCATCGTACGGCGGCCCGAGAGCCCACCAGGGACGCTCAAGTGCGCGCGCCTGATCAGGACGTATGGAAACCGTTATGGTCCTCCGCAGACCGAGCCTGTCATCTTCGCTACGCCAGATGATGATTTTCTGCCTCTTCTCCCAACACTTCAATTTTACCGTTTCCAACGATATTGGATCGCACGACAGAGTCTGCTGGAAAATCCAAGCCTTGAGTACACTGCGCTTCTCGCCCAACACTGGCATCACAGCCCATCAAATCGCCCACCCACTAGCTATCTAAATGGATTTACACGCTGTAGATGGCGCCGATGAATGGGCACCGCTGTTAAAACAACATTTCACTCCGCTATGAAGGATCTCACCGCTTTAGCCTTTTCTTCGCTTCGGCATCACTTGTCTGTGGACGACACGAGATAATGGTTGACACGTTTTTACACCTGGAACGCATGCCCAATCGTCACGGATAGCGAAGAAGATGACGTCCAAGAAAGCCATATTCGGCTACGTAATGTTAGATTACAATTCTTTTTTTTCAAGGCCTCGTTTCTGTCCATGTAAAACACAAAACATTAAGAGCATCCAAAGTTTTGTTGCTTAGAAGTTGCTGTTATTTACTGCTTCTAATCAACATTAGCAGTCAGCTTATGCAATTCAGTTTTGAAACAATGGAAGTTATTTCAAAGGACTAAAATCAGGCAATGAATAAAGTTGCCAGAATTATCGATGGAGGTTGTACGTAAGTTTATGTCCAGCTCAGAAAAGGGTGGTAACAGCAGAGGAAAAAAGAAGTTACCGTTGTTTCTCCGAAAGCAGGCCAAAGAGAAATAAAAGCAGAGAAAGTTCCTTTCGACTCGATACCGCATACTGTGGCGACCTTGTTGCCCTGTCCTACTTGGGTTATGCTACAAGGATCTACTCCACACCTGCCACATGTCCCAACACCGATGGACAAGGAATTACATGAAAGGCCCAAGTGGTTCGGCACTGCCCTAACGCTGTAACACTGGAAGAGGAGGAGTCTAGCACAGTATGATCTCTCTCGTCTTATAGTGCAGGAATTGTAACCGAGTCAACCCCGTTTTCATTTACTTTCTCCAGTTAGGTCGTCTGTTTGTAGGACGCAGTTTCCGAACAAAAACTTTCTTTTTTCAGATTCGTAGTTCAAAGTATTGCTCATTAGTGGTATACAATGATGTAACCCGTAATTAGGTTATCCCAGTGTAATCATCTGCATATTACTTAATAGAAATGAGGTAATATGCAGACCTTGTTAAATAGCACAGCTGTTTGCAATTAAAGGGTACATAAAATTGACGTGTCTTTTAGATCACGAAAAATTAAAAATAAGCCTCTTTCAAATTTGTTATTTGTTATTTGGTTTTTTTTTTGGAACATTGGCAACTAAGGCCATATTGCTCCGGGAATATGCGGTGGTCATTTCCTGACCTTTCCGCATCCTCTGTATGTGGTGGTGACGGGCGCGAACCCGGGTCTAATCAAGAAGCGTGTGCTACGCACTGCTGCTCCTTCCCACCTGGCTACGGAGGCGCCCCTCTTTCAAATGAAACACTGCTTGGAAGAGGCATTTTGAGATGCACTTTGGCTAACTTAACTATATATTGTTAAAATGTACAGATAGTCTGTTTACTAGTGCATGGCACAAATAAAATCACACTGTGGGGACACTGAAAAAACAGAATTAATGTCAAAATACTAATGCCGTTAGAAATGCTCTCAAGGAAGTCGTGTCTTGATTTTAAGTTTAGTAAACGGCAAAATAACAAGGACAGTATACAGAGGAAGGGAGAACTGAAAACCGAAAAGACAAGAAAAAGCCAGACTGGATGAAGTGGCCTCTGGCAGAGCCACGGATATATTCCTCTCCCGATACGACCAAGAATTATGGAAATCTTCGGGCGTCGAGAACTAGTCCAAGTTGGCCTTTCAGTTGGATAACCGAAGCTGAGATCTCAGCGCGTGCATTAAAATAAAGTCACTGTTGTTGAATTTTAAAGAACAACGGCGCATTTTGTTTTCTGAAATAAGCTGCTTTAGTCGCGCTCTAGGAGGATCAGCAACGAGCGCCAACTCGTGAAAATAATCCTGCAGAGACTATTGCATTCCGGAAGTTGAACGCTTCCTCAGTCACAACCGGCAGTTTATAGGATTTTTAGTCTCCGTGATCAGACTGCCCCACTGTTAGTGTAGTCTGAACCATGTAAGAACAGTAAAAGTGGTAGCGAGTTTTCTGCTGTAAATGGTTAATGTTACACCTTTTTGGAGAATTCCGTAGCCTCCATTTCCCTGCGAAAGCTTAGCGAGCAGAGCTAGTTAACTTTTTTTTCCCTGTCCCTTTGATACTTAAAAGAGAAAACGCTAAAATTCAAAAACCTGTCCCAAAATAAGCAAAATGCGAAAGAGCGAGCCATTGTGAAATGGTGTGCACTGTCAATAAATTTTGTTAGATTAATTTCACAGGTCTGAGAGATAAGGACAGCCAGCGCACAGAGGATCTCCCTACCAATCGCAGTATAAAACCTCCTGGTTAAGTTTTACATATATTTATTTCAATTTCACTGAATAACCTGCTGATACGGTAACAATGCACTTCAGCGTTGCTATGGCAACGCAAATTAAAACAAGAACTGAGGGTGGTAGCTAATTAGGTACAGGCAGATAACAGTGTGTCCGAGTTCCCCCACTAATGACTGCGTAATGCCAGTACGACTTTGGCATCGGAGGTTGCTACAAGTATCAAACAAACCCCCACCCCTTCTTTTCCTGGCAGTATTGGATAATCATTAATGAAGAACTTGGAAGTTAGGGTGGCCTTCACAAGATCAGAGGAATAAAAGTTCGGCTGGGTGCTACCATTACCACATGCTCAACGATCATTTCCAAAGGATGCTAAAAACGTGGACATGGAGTCTGATTTATGCGAGTGCATTTATCTTTAGCAAATGTTTCTCTTTTCCTTTCTACTTCCACATGGTAGACATTAATTTTCCAGCCATCTACGTGTACGCTTGAGGAGGATTTTCGGAATGCAGATTCGTAACACAGTTTCATTTTAATGAAACAGAATGGATTCAGGTAAAACGAAGTTTATAAATATATAATAAACACAAATATTTTAATTGTGCTGTTGTACTGGGCGGGGGGGGAATGTATTGAGCAAAAAGAAATCAAACGGAGAACGAATTTCTAGTCTTTATTAGAAAGTTGTCGATTCAGATGGGAATAGTTCGGTTGCTACCGTAGATGCCACAGCAATTAGCAGGCATTTCAGCAAGGTATTATCCGATATTTTCACATGTTTGCAGCCGTGATATATTTTCAAAACCATTAAGAAAACTACTTGGCGCCACAATTAACTACTATAGTTGAACAGACAGAAAACGAGACGCGTTTAACTTAATCATCAGTCCATATTATATAGGTCTTACATTTTTCTTAAGCGAGGCACGACACAGCTTGTCCATACTCCCTGCACAAACACTACTGACGAAATCTGATGCTACATCAACCCATGTGTTACCACTGATGGGAACCAGGCGCTGTCAGCTAAGGCAGGAGTGGAGGAGGGATAGGAGAGGTGTCATGGTGATTAATTACAGGGTGGTCCGGTCGGTGGAAAAAGAAGACGAAAAAAAATAACTTAATATACAGCGGTAGGTCTGAACAAACCAGTGGTCAAAATTGAAATAAGAATTTCAAGTTGTTAAATATAACACGATTGACCTTTACATTTCAAAGTCTAAATTTAAAGGAAAGGGGACTCATCTCTGCCATCATGAAATGATACAGACGAGGACAGCCCACAATTTAGGTATTGAAAACCTACGCGCCACATATAAATCAAGTTTTTCTTTTTTGTAATAAGTCAAACTATAATTTCGATTTCCACTCAATTCCTGACGCTAATGCACACTGGTGGCTCAGCCATTCCATGCTCTCTTGTTTAAATAACGTTTGAGATAATCATGCAAGTCAGAAGAGTTTCTTGGTAAATGTGGACCAGCTGTTTCAGTTTTAAAAATGAAATACATTTTTAAAAATGTAACCACTTTAGATCCTGTATTATGTCTCCAAGAATACTGTTTAGTTGTTCTATCTCTGGGATAAGAAAGTTCATTAACTCCAAAAAACGTGTAGTATATACCAATGCAGGACTCATCCGAGCAGAAAACTAAGCTTGACTAGAATTAAAAAATCTATAAATAAACGTAGAAAATACAATAACTGCCACTGACGCTAAATACTAAAGAACTAGTCCGAAAATACGAGATAAAGTGGACAGATATGCTCTGCATAACTCTGACTTAATACTGATTTTAAGTAACTTTCACTTCACTCTCGAACACGCTATCGAACTAAAGCTCCATTTTGTGCTGAAATGGCCACGTCGATATAATTAGCAAGATTCGCATTTATAAACAAATTTCTCATGTATATGTCAGCTCATTTCTCCACTGTAAGAGCATTTGCACGTGCAGTGGAGAAATGAGCTGACATATACAGAAGCAATGAAAAAAAAAAAAAAAGATTTACCAAGACGAGGTCTAGTTTAAACATTGAATAATGAATAGCAGCGTTTACGAATACATTCACTTGGAACGACAGTAAATCTTCTTGGTTGGATTACCGCAGTCCATTTACCACTTACTAATATACAAAGTTTGTTAGCAGAATGGCGTTTTCTGATGTCCAATAACTAACACCTGAAAAACTTGGAAGTCCTACACAAGGAGGGGAGTTTAAATGTTTGCAACACAACTACGTTTTACGTTGTAAAGCACTGTCCAACTGGAAGCTTCGTATGAATATTTTTCGACAAACGTCTAGAGAACTCAGACCATAAGGAATCAGTATATTTGGTTCATAAATTGCGTGTATTAATGGACTGTGTTTATCAATGAATGGAGTGTACAATAGCCATAAATACAGGTACATTGAATTGCTCCATTATTTTAAAAGCATAGATTATACTAAAAATTAATGCAATTATAGTTATCCGTATTGCTTCAATAGAATGTGGAGCTATGAATTTGATGAAAGAGTGTGGTACTAATCTGTGACTGCAATGACATTTACATTGATTATTTGATTTTGGCTTCTGATTTTAGGTTTTATGATTTTCTTTGGCATGGAGTTCATTGGTTTTCTGAATTTTTTTCTGCTGACCCTATCGCCATGGAACACATTTGCGATCCTTTATCAGTACTGTCACTTAGAACAAGACAGTAGACGGCCTGCCTCCATAGGGTAGGGACGGAAACCAGCGAGTTGCATATTCACTTCTCACTGGGCTCAGAGGCCGATCATTCAACAAAAGCAACATAACCTATCATCACACTACGCGGGCATATTCACCACTAAACTGATCGTCTTTTCTGACTACAGTATTTTCACATAACCACGGAGGGGTTGATAGTGTGACTCGGACCGCCTACACACACAAAAATGGAGTGCCTTCTGGGTAGCACACTTTCAATTGAAAGTGTTTGAGATAAAGGAAAAATCTACAGATTCTTGGAAATATATCTCTACTCATCAAAACTTGAAAGTTTGTGCTATTTCATAGCCATCTTTTTCTCTCTCTCATCCCGTTTTTCTTTGAAGGATAGGGACCGAACGTATTCCAAACATAACTGTTTGATCCAAACTGCTGATCTATATTTTTGCACTTCTCGCGGATTATCCCGAATCTGCAGAGGGAAAAAAAAATATATTTTTTGAATATACCACTTTTATATAAAATTTAAAAATGTCGCGCTCAACTTGATTAATTAAGATGTTTCTGAGAGAGAGGATAGGTACTTTAATATTATGGCCAACTCGCTTCTCTGATATCGAAGTGTAATTTTGGTTCTGGGAATTTCCGAAAACTAAATTCATCCAGTGTATCTTTTCGGAATTAAAAACATTCCTTATTTGTAAAATTTCTAACATTGTTTTATTACGGCATTTTTACAGAGCCATTTTAATATCACAAATGGCATGAAATAAATGAATATTATCCGTCTCTGTAGTGTCGTATTTACTTCCCCCCTCTTTTCCCCTTGTCTTGGACAATTTGTAAAAAGTTTGAATTGTAGAATTCTGAGTAGATTAGAAAAATAAATAAAGGATTCTCTTATTCACATTAGCTATAATGTCCATATTTTGAATTTGTATAGTATCGAACTAGACTCCAATTCTAGTCACTTCTTCTATACTGCTGTTATATCTTGCCCACTGTGACAACTAAATTTTTTTTTTTTTTTTTTTTGAAGATCAGCTATGTTCAATAACATGAAACATTTAGATATAATTTTCTACCATTAAAACCATCAATATAGATAAATTCATCAATTTATTTTTCAATAACGATGATGTCGTAAGTCCATCCTCAGTACTTATAACCAACTGTTGCAAATTTAATGTATATTAACGTAATCATGTGGAGAAAAACACAAGATTAGCACATGCGTTTCTAGAATTCTTAAGGTAATCTTCATACGAGAGGTTAGTTTTCAAAAATAAAGATATATATCTGGATTACTACCTGCAACTTTAAGAAAACATTACTAACTCAGTAATAATGTTTAATCTAATAAAGCTTATATGTTATAATCACATTAAAAACATGTGCTCGAATGCAAGATGGTTTAAGTTTAGATAACAAATGGCATACACAAGTTTTTCTTTTTATTATTATTATCCGAGTGCATAAATAGATATTGTATTAACTGATTTTACATACTGGTTGTATTAACACAATTAAAATACTAAATTAGCAAAAGAATAGGACGTACACAGGAATTCTTATGAAGACCGCAAAGAAAAAATTTACATTAAACATTTAATATTTCTTAAAATTTATTTAAGCCCGAAATCTGTAAATTCTAAGATTTGCCAGTTTGCCTTGAAAAAGCCAGAAATTTGGACTTCTACCAAAGCGTTTTCTACCAGTTAATAGCCCGAAATATTTTTCACTTGATTTTTTGGACTTTTACCATTCTGATACGATAAATCCCTACATTTGCAAGTTCGCTTTAGCAAAAGAATGATGGTTATTTGTAAAAACCAACAATTCAAAATAACAATTTTTTTTAACAAATTTTTATTCACCAATTCTGCTGAAACAGAAATATAAAAGATGTGATTGAATACCTTATCGGAATATAGTTACTATGTTACCCAGGCAACTTTTCGGGATAGGAAAAATGAATGAAGTAGAAAATTATCATTGCTTCTCTTTCCACACTGTTCGATCACCTATTTTCCTAATTTTAAACAATGGCATAGGGGAAATATATCAGCCATTCACGCAAGGTTGTCTGGGTAACATATTCACTACATTCTAAATATAGTGAATGTCCATCCCTCCTCCATGCTACTGCTTAAAATACGGAAAAGAGATGATCAGCCAGTGCGAAAAGGGAAGCAATGATAATTACCTGCTTAATTCGCTTTTCCGATTTTTAAACAAGCGCAAAAGGGGATTATATCAGCTATCCACGCAAGATTGTGTAACATATCCACTATATTCCGAATATAATGAATATCCCTTCTTTAAAAATCTGCAAATAGATAATCGAGAAAATCCAATTCTCTTTCCACTTTTCCGATTTTTAAACAAGGCCATAAGGGAGATATCTCTCCTGTTCTCCGCAAGGTTGCCCAGTAACATATTCACTATACAGTACTCGGAGCGCCTAATATACAGTACTTTAGTCATAATGGAAAAGAATTCGATTATAAATCAGCTATAACCAATGAGAATTGTTAAATGGTAAGAATTTAGTATATCAAAGCAGTAATAATGCGAAATAAAGTGAAATGTGTTGATATTTCGTACTTTTACAAAGGAAAATTGCTAAATCCTGTTTTACCGGATTTCAGAGTAACATAAAAAACAATCCTCGTATATGGGCAGTTCAATAAACTGTAAACATAACTCATTTGAAAATTACTTTAACCATAAGTTTCTGTATAATATTTAACCACTTATAATTTTAATAGTCACTGAAAGGTCTTTAAAGTCTTAAAATGATATTAGAAATTTAATGAGATCGCATATCGTTTAGAACTTCAACTTTCACCGATCAAGAGTTAAAGTACTCTTGATGAAAGTAATTAGCCCAATGAAAATGATTATTATTATTTTTTTTTTACTTTACTTTTTTTTTCGGGTTGAAAACCCTATATGGAAGGATGGCGAAAAACGAAATATGCATAATTTTTTTTTTTTTTTTTTTTTGTAAAACCGTTTAATTTTTGAAAACTTCGTAGAACTACAAAAAAGGTAAAAGTTCATTGAAATATTGAAACGGAATAGTAAATAGAAGAGATAATATGAGACAATTCAAAATTCAATATTAAAAGTATTGCTTACAATGCATGAAGCTAACAGGACGACAACAGAATTATACAAATGTTCGGTCAATACCAATAAAATTTTCAAATACTGTAGGTATGAAACTTAAGCGTTACAGATCTGAAAACAGAGCCATAATGAGCTTCCAATTGTTCCCTTGGGGTTATGCTTCTTTGCATCGCAGAAATACGTACCTAGTTTAATGTCGTCAAATGATAGTCGACATATCGAACTGTAAGCGAAATGCAATAGTCAAATGGGAGGGAGATGAAGAGGGGAAGTAAAGAGCTTGCAGCTTTTTTTGAAAAAAAAAAAAAAAATATATATCAAGTATCTTACTATCATGAACCTTTTTATTTTCAAAAAAGAATGGAAGGAAAAAAGCGCTTTCAAACAGCCAGACTGTTTTTAAGTAGAGCTAGCATTTTTAAAATCTTTCCTCTAACATCATTCGAATTTCAAACAAAAATAAAAAAAAACAATAAAAATATTTTTATGCATTATTTCCATTTCTCTCAGTTCTTTTCTTATTTCAATAAATCGGTTTAATGAATGAATGGATTACGATCTCTGTCCCATCCCTCACGCTGTTACCAAAATATTCGAAAGGAAAAGCGAAATTACAGTGGAAAAAACAACAGTAATGCCGACTCCAAAATCAACAGGGATTTCTCATCTATTTAAGATGCTAGCCATGAAGATTAAGAGTCAATATCTAAATATATATGTAATTTAATAGCATATTTCCTTTCGTTAATTCATATCTGGAGATTTAATAATTTAATGCATACTTTAATGAGTCAAAATATTTAAAGTATTGCAATAGCTCACTAATTCGTATTGGGGATGAAGCACCTAGAGCAGAATAAAATAAAAAGTTACTGCACAAAATAATTCCACGTTGTGTGAACTCGATTTCGACAACCACAAGAAACCTTTAGTGCAGCTTTTATGTTACAAAAAACATATGACAGTCTCCTGTTGGAAAACAATGGCTGATGCCCATTAGGTGGTGCATTTATTTTTCCCACACACACACACACACACACACACACAAGATATCCGAACTCGACCTAGGAGGTCGACCACGGTGCCATCGTAGCACGAGCTGGTATCGAATGTCTGTGTATAGAGGAACGGCTCTTTGTGGAGCTGCTATAAAAACATCGGAAACGACTTTCAAAGGGAGCGAGTGTGGAGAGGGTGCATTATCGGCAACAGCATTAATGTCCCAAAAATGACGATCTACATGCATATGATTATATTGCAGATCAATAAAAGGGCACCGGCTGCGCAGTAATGACACGGTACATATTTTCATCAGATCTCCTCCGAGTGATTATGTTCCCACTGCCGAAAACTTTTTCAAGAGGCCGCCAACCCTTAATGGCATATTGATTACTGAACAGTTAACTGCTTTCAGCGGGGGTATTTGCCCTGTTTTTATGGCCTGATTGAACGGGCAGCGGCAACTCATGAAAGTTAAGCAGACAGTTCTCATTCCTCCTCGCCGATCTAACGCACTGAATGAATCTGTTGCCGCCCTGAAATCTATTTCATCTCCAGGGATGTATACTGAGGAGGGGAGTGATGAAGAAGGGGGAAAGAAACAGAAACTGCTTGCCAGTTGGAAAAATGATCTCTGGACTGTTGCTGGTGTGATGAAGACGAAAAGGAATTCATCGGGCGCTCTCTAGTTCAAGTAACTGATTAACCGAATCAGTTATTCGATTCGGCTTGAAACTACAGGTGAACAGCGCGAAAATGATGAGATAACACTTGATACAAAATACGAAACCGAGCTTGACTAAAGGTTCAGATAACTAAGCCTCGTTAAGATATATGTACTCCAATCAGTCTTCAGGCAATTCTTCCATAGGTCTCGACGCACAAAAAAACCCCTTGGTATCATGTCTTAAATAGGACTGTGAATTATAATGGAATATGATCGTTTTTCTCAGAATCATGGCTGTTTGGTGTTTGGAAAAGAGGAGTTCAAAGACGTGATGAAGGGAAGGTAGGAGGATTTCGTGCTAACATAGTATTTTCTGTTCCTTTCACTCACTTTTAAAGATAGTGAAACATGATTTCCCTCTTTTTCTAAATCTCCACAGTTCTAAGGCAGAGCAGCCCTCATTAAAAATAAGCAAATAAATTTTTTGGTTCTATTTTTTTGATTCTATGTGGAAGGCCACAAGAATCACAATACACATATACACAAGAAATATTACTGCTTTTTGTAGTATCACGCGGATTAGAACACGTAGCGTATCAACTTTTATAAACTGGCCATTCGGCTATGGTCGTGCTTGTCTTATCACCATGATGGTGATAGGGGCTTTGCGTACATGTAGGAAAGTGGGAACTTTAGGTATAATATTACGAATTGTATATTACGAATGGGGTTGTCTACAATTACTGAATTGTGGCCACCCCATTCGTAAAAGACTATGCCGCATAGCCCGCAGAGTAAAAAACTGAACAGCTTTATACTCTAGAGCAGTGGTAATTTGCATCTGGTCGTGCAATTCAAAGTGATAAAGTAGCAGTAATGGGACGCAGTAGAAATATCACGGATTTTCAAAAAGGCATGATTGTGGGAGCACTTGTGTGTCGGGTGCTTCCATATCGGAAACAGCAAGTCTTGTCGGCTGCTCACGGAGGTTAAGGTATAAAAAGAATGGTGTCAACGGGTCAAACAACCTCCCGCTGACACACCTGTAAAGGATTATGCAAGTTGGACGTTCGTGGCGAGCGAAGGATACAGTGCGTTGTATGGACTCAAAGGCAGGTCACTGTGCGACAGTTGACATTACAATACAATATGGGGAATGCAAGAACAAAAGAACAATATCCCCAAGTACTAACTGGGACATGATGATGTGGATACTCCCTTTTTTTTTTTTTTTTTTTTACTAAACTGACAATATTTATGCCAGTTTATTCTCTGGGTTGTAAATTTTTTATCCCCTCTGGATTGCATGCTGTACAAGGGGCGATTGTAAATAACAATCAATTGAATAAATATATAATAAATAAAATATAAAAATCCTAAATGACGATGCGCCGTACACTCAGACGTTTGGGGTTCTACGGCAGACGACCCAAGAGACACCCTCTCCTCACCGCTGATCATCATCGAAGACGAATGAATACTGTCATGTCAACAACACTAGAAGGACTGGAAACTAGTATACTGGTCGGATGAGCCAAAATACCTGGTGCAACACGCCGACAGATGCCTGTGTGGCACAAGCAACACGAATCCATTGACCCATGGTGCATGATGACCACTATCCAGGCAGGTGGCGATGGTGGCTTAATATGGGGTATGTTTTACTGACAAGAACCAGCACCCCTGGTGCGTATGGACCAACGTTTCGCTGGTCAGGTCTAGTAGTATAGTATTTAGGGTCATGCACCACCAGTGACTTCCCACATCTGCGCGCTGGTCAGGTCTACCGAGAGCTCTTAGGAGATCATGTGCACCCTGCCATGTTGCATTTTGATTGGCCCATCTTAATTGGCCTCCAAATTCGCCTGCAGGATGTTTTGGAACAGGAAGTGAGACGTTTGGACATGCATATCTAGTGGAGTTAATGGCGTTTAGATCCAAACACGGTATTAGGTAGGTGGCCATAATTCAGTGGTTACCAAGTGCATTTTTATATATATTGTTGACCCGAATATGAAAAATAAGAAAAGGGAATGAATCATTAATGTGGTTTATTTTTGAATTTATATTATCAATGGGTTTAAGCAATTTCTCCGCATTTCTTCTGTATGCAAATTCCACAAAAGCATCACCATACCCTATTTCAAGTTGCGTTTGCTATGATGTTGCGAGTTGGCTCGTAATTCATTACTTTCCGCCTATTCATAAAAGAAAAAAAAATAATGTTTTATGCAATAAAGATTTAAAATGCAGTGTTTTTTTAAATATACCGAGCGTAGCGTATAATAAGTGAGCACTGTTATTCAACGCCAATAAAATTGTAAAGTCAACACCATGCATCCAAACTCAGAATGGCATGTTCATCGTTAGTCATTCTATTAGTAACAGTTTGGTCCCATCATATTTTATTACAATTTTAAAATATCAGCAGTTAAAATTTCAATAATAATCGAATTTAACAAAAGTTGTGGGACCTAATTACGTTTCGAAGATATCGAAATACATTTCTCAAATAATCGCAAGTCTTTTAAACGTGGAAAAGGACCTCTATTTAACATCATCGGAATGATCATCAGAAATGAAGAGGTGGAAAAATATCGACAAATGCTAAAATCTTTCGCGGAAGATTATCGTCCTTGGAAAAAAAAACCTTTCCTGTGATGAAAAACATTTGAAGCTCAGTTTAAATAAAGGAAACAGAGACTGCTTTAGTTATTCTAGCAATCAATGGAAATTAGTATTATTTTCTTAGATGAGTATGAGTTTAAAAGCTAAAAACGAGAATAATTTCATTCCTACTACCTTTACCTAGCATCGAAGTTCCTGTGCAGCTAGATGAGATGCATTTCTAGCAAAGAATGTCAAGGCGATTTTACTGAGCATATCTAGATTTTGAAGCATCACATTTGCTTCTTGTTATCAGGGACTGGACTGATTCTATTAAAGCGGTTAAACTCAATTTTTCAAGACGCTTGAATCATATCGAGAGAAAAAAGATTTTTAAACATTTATTCTTTAATCTTGTCAATTCCTAGTAATATTAAATGAATATATATATTTTTAAAAGATTATTTGCAGCATCATTTCATGTTTAAATGATTTCATTCAGATTCGTCCCTGATTCATGGACGTCAGACATCAGCATCTTTGGCACAATGAATCTGATCTCTTTTACATTAAATATTTGATTTACAGTTCGTCAGTGTGCATCTGTCAATATAAAAGAACATCCTCCACACCTCCCAAGAAGTACAAAGAAAAACAGAAGAAGGCAATACTATTAGCCTTTTATTCCGAAGTTTTCGAAATTAATTTCGAAAGTAAATTAATTAATTTTTATTTTTTTTTTATCTAACCCAGGTGGAGATAATCACTCAAATAAGGAGGAATATTCATTTAAACTATAGTTATAAAGACAAAACATTTTCAGAAATTTTCTCCTCTAACATATATATGTTAGTCTACATTTATCTGGACAATCACAAATAGCATTTCGAAGTTCCCTGAATTTGAAATAATTCTTTTCAGTGAATTGTCAATTGTAAATCGAAGGTCTAAGTAAATCCGCAGCATAAACCAACACTCTGAAGTTGGAGGACTGAGTGCCTGGAAAAGACCGAAGAACAGAGAAATCCTTTGATGGAAAGACATTCCTGAGTTTGGAATGATACAAAAGTGTCCATTTGAAAGAACAAGTGCTGCACTGCCAAAAGAGAATAAAATAGCTATAATTTACAATCGTAATATAAACAAATATGGTCACTGTTTGTACTGAAAAGATTATAATGTGGGACATGAAACTTGATTTAAGTCCAGAAACTGGAGGTATGCTGATATAGTATATAGACCTGAAGCAGCCAGGGGTCAACATTCCAAAACCATATATAAACAGTGAGATACAAAGTATAAGGACACTGGATGTTAAACATTAAGTAAAACGAAAAAATTTCCAAAAATAACGTAAAATCAGTTAAGGAAATTTTGGAATTATTTATAGCAGTCCATCGAAGCCTTAGGAATTTGTTTTATTTAACAGATGTTCAATGACCTGCGTCACCCTTCATATTTTTATTAATTTCCGTAAAAAAAAAAAAAAAAGTCTTAAATTAACAAAGATTATCATGTAATAATTTTCGAAAACGAAAAACACTCTAAACCTTTTGATGTGATGATCCAATCATCGCATCATTATCCCTAAAGAAAGGACAAGTCTTGTGACCTTTAATCTTAATACAAGAGCTTGGATCATATAATAGCCATTAAAATGTTTTTTCTTCCTTTTTTTTTTATATTCATTCGCGGGTCCGCTTTCTCTCTTAGGACCGTTCTCCAGTCCTAAATTCTATGCTTTGCGCCGGAACGTACTATTTTCTCTCAAATGCTAACTAAACAGTTATACATATTGAGAGAGAGAGAGAGAGAGAGAGAGAGAGAGAGAGAGAGAGAGAGAGAGAGAGAGAGAGAGATCAAATGATGCAGGTTCTGGTTTCACCGCTGCGCCCAATGTCTTGTATAATTTTCTGGGTGTTAATGAGTTTAGTTCTTGGTTGCCATGGCAACCAGATCAATGTGCATCAAACGCCGCTACAGTGACAGCAGAACCTGTGTAATGTGAGGGCAGACCAACGAAACGCTATTTTTTAATCATAAGATCGCACTCAGATCACTAAAAAATACTTTGCGGAATGTGCATTTCTGGAATTCAGATATGCGTAGTGATTAGTAGCCACCCTGACCTAGAGGACGGAAAAGGATGCTCTGCTTAATTAAAAGTCCCAAAGAAGCAAAACGATGAAGCCAAATAAAAATTCCAAGTAGTCCTCGGTGATTTACTAAACTGCTATTTTCATCCCGGAATTGTGACCTCATATTAAAACTAAGAAACAGGAATTCGATTTTTATTTTCTTTTAAAGGAACGACAATATTCAACTACAAAATATTTTTTTATTGAAAGAAAAAAAAAAAAAAATTCAACGCTGCTTATGTCCATTCCTTTTCCGTCCTCCCTCACAACATACATATAGTCAAATAACAGAATTCCCATATAATAAACGGCATTCGAAAGAATGGTGCAATTCAGTTGGGCTAGAACCAGCGGTCAGGATTGCCTGAATCTAAGAGATAAGCAGCATTCTTTAATCTCTGGCAGACAGAGTGCCCACCACAAAATAAGATCATCGATTATACTGCAACATTCCATGCATGCTCTTCTTTCGGGGTTAGCTGAACTTTCCTTGTGTTTTGATATTTGGGTAGCTGCACAATAAAATGTTCGAGTTGCTTCTACATGAATGCTAAATTGATTTTAAAGCTCTGAAGTTTTACCGAGATTTCGTGCCACGCTCGACTCTATCAAGCCTGAATCAATTTCTGTTAGTTCATTTTCTATTTTTTTAAAATCTGTGTATGCGTTAATTAATGCACAGTTTTAATGTCTACTTGAGGAAGCTACGAAGAGTGACGGGAAGAAAACAGGGTACTGCATGCACAGTGGAAAAAGAAAATAGCAATGAATGAACTGATAATTAAGCAGAAAATCAATTTTGAAAATCGCAGGAAATAGTGAGAAACACCATGCTTAAATCCGAAACAGAATAAATTTCATGATAATACAGGATCAGCATATTCTCGTTGATTAACAAGTCATTTAATATTATGCAGTGCGTCACACATTAATTATCAGCGCACGGCAACAAACATACATAATATGAAATATAAAATTTCATGAAAATCCACCCAGTAAGAACCGAGTTATTACATGCGGACGGACGGACAAAAAAATTATTTCCAAATACCTCTGGACCGATTTTAATGAAATTTGGAATGGATCGACAAATCTTTGTAAACGAGCCAAATATATATTTTTTGAAAATCCATCTACTGAGTCGAATTATCACACGCGGATGAACACAGACAAACTTGGAGACAATAGGAACTTTACACATATATGCTAAAGCGCCTAAAAATATTTGCACTTTATAAATATGATTACCGCAGAGAGGAATACAGGAAAGAAATACAAATCTCTCAAATTCATCTCCTAAAATAAACACAATTAGCACATATACACAACTGTGAAACTTCAAATTTGTATGGATTCAGAAAAATGTATTATATGAGGGTTGAAAAATATACTGACAACACTTGTTTTTGCTGTCTTGGTTTTCCCAACCAGAACGAAATTTCGCAGAGAGTCAGCCAATTCGGGAAACAGGGAATAACTTCGATGACAACCGCTATACTACACAAAAGTATTCCCATGGAAGACGTAGAAAGCAAAATCTCAAGGGGACTAACGGTCCAACCAAAGGGTCATCCATAAGAGGACGGTGGTCACGTCTGAGTGACGTTGACAAATGACCGGGGACAAGCCTCACTAGGGGATGCCAGGAAGACAGGGGTAAACAGCTACACCCGGCGTCAGTCGGCGTTTTTACGAAGGTGCCATTTTTCATTTTGCAGGACAACTTCCGCCAAACTGATCTGTAAAGGAGATGCACAGTCTCGAAATAACCCCAAGATTTGGTAACATCACTCGATACTACCTTGTGAAAGGAGCCACCTGTGTGTAGGGCTCCGAAGGAAGTAAGCTTAGATGGGGGTCTGTGTAAACTGTAACACTTAAGAAGTGGCAAGAAAGAACAGGAAGGGAACAAGCTTAATTACCACAGCTCTTTTCAAGTGTAGACAACCAGAGTTCCGTACATAAATTAATGTTTCATCATATATCGTTCTGCCCCTATCATAAATATAGAAGTTAAAACTGTTACTACAAGAGTAAGGTTTATCAGTGGATTGGTTTATTTGTAATCTCTATAATAGCAAATCAGCGAATCCATGAATGCTATACTGCACGACCAAACTTCATTAATGCCACTGCTAAAAACTGGGTGCAGGTTGTGGTCCGACGCACTAAGCGAAGGATGTCATTAGTGTAAGAAATAAAATGTTATACAAAACAAGATGGCCGAACTGATCGATTCATTCGACTGTGTTCAAAGGTCCGATGAGATAAGCAGGCACGATTTAAAGAATATGAGGGCCGCTTCAGGCGAAGACTAGCCACTGAGAAACACGCGTGTATTTAATAACTGATAAATATCTACTACAAATACAAAATTGTTGTCAGAGAGAGAGAGAGAGATCACTTATTTGTAAAGTGCAATCATGAGGTATCTTGGCATTAAAGTAAAAGTAAAGTGCAGCCATTATCAACCCACTGCAGGGTGGTAGCCTCCTCAACAATTCATGCTGAGGGAAATGGACCATAATCTGCCACGCTGGTCCAGTGCGGGTTGGTAGATCTACCGTATTCAGCAGTCAGGGGCTTGAACCCCGGTCTAATTCAAAGAGCGTGTGCTACTGCACTCCCGCATTACCGGGCAATAACAGATCTTGGCATTACCGGGCAATAACAGATTGCATGATACTTTCAAGCACCTTGAATTGTCACTCGGGCTTGCCAGTACCCGGGATTGATCCTGGGTATTGGAAACATCTGAATTAAAGCTTCCTGATTATCATAAAATGAAAAGTAGTACTGGAGAAATGGGGATACTGCTGTTTTTTTTTTTTTTTTTTTCACATAAAAAAAAACTTGTAAAGGGTGATCCCATTTGGGATCACTCTCTAAAAGTTTTCGTCAGGTGAAGCTCGGAATCGTGCTCCGCTCGTTAAGCTGCGGCTATTCTTTGCTCGAATTTGGACGTCCTGGGCTGGTTCTCAATCACTGTTCCAAACCATCCAGAAAGCGTTATGTTCAATTATATTGACATCCAGCCCAGTTCCAGATATATGAGCTGGAAATGGCAGGCTCATTATATCATTTTCCTTGGACCACCTAACAGTGCTTTTTGACATCATGTAACATTTGTACCATCGTGACATCTGTATGGAGTAAAATCTATATGGTGTCATCATGACACTGTTGTCATGATGACACCATACAGTCCCCTCTCCTAGAATGCTTTTTCAGAATGTCACAATTTTTTCTTCTTTTTTTTTTGTTCTCGCTTTTTCCCATTATATATGGGGTCAGTGTTTTTTTTTTATTGTTTTGGCATGCAATTTTACGGCCGGATGCCCTTCCTGACACCAATCCGCACCCTTTTCTGCCACTGCTGTAATGTTCAATGCAACCGCGCACATTAATGGTATATCTGGTTTGGGGTGAATGGTCACGTCTTCTATCTTCCACTGGCGGACTATGTTTACAATAGCTCATTTTTACTATATCAATAGCACATTGTGTGCTATTTACAATAGCAGATTTCTGCTATATGACTATAAGCAAGCACGTCTCTTGTGAAGGATGCAGATTTACTTTGTTTAGTGCTAAGCTAATTTTGAATGAACTTAGCAATTAATATTATTAGATAAACTAATTATAAAATAAAATTTTCTCGGAGACTGCTAACATAGGGCAAAAGGATTTTAAGAGAGAGAGAGAGAGAGAGAGAGAGAGAGAGAGAGAGAGAGAGAGAGAGAGAGAGAGAGAGAGAGAGAGAGAGAGAGAGAGAGAATACAAGAACAGAACCACCTTTAGTAGCACGTGGAATGGAGCTATAATCAATTTAAACGCGTGCACTACTTACTCTTGTTTTTGACCACTTGGCTACAGTGGAAAAAGAGCAAGGAAGGTAGGTTGTCGGTCTTTGATCTTTCTATTTTCAAAGTTAATGATATGTAAAAGTTTTGAAATGGACCAAAATTGCCAAAGATGCAAGAATTCATCTCAGATAGCGTATGGTAAAATACCATCCTGTCACTCATCGGATGTGTTAACCAGGACTGTAGGTCCGATACCAGTGGGTTCCAAGCCAATTGCGAAATGAAGAATATTGTGACCCATGCCGGTCAAATTGGCGATATTAAATACTCACATACTTTAATTTTTTTTTCATTAAAAAAAATATACAGTATTATCCAAATATTAAATGGCAGCCACGGCCAAGTGGTCAGGCCCGATGGCGCAAAGTACACGCGCTTTGAATGAATGTGGTTTAAGCTTGTGTGATTACTAAATACGGTACTGTTTCTTGTATTCTGTCTATTCGTTAACTCCTGACCGTGTGGATATCCCGAAGTATAAACAGAAAATTTATTTTAATCGTCAACTATGCACAGATTTCTTTATCCCGTTTGTGTAACTGAATCTGACGTTGCTCAGTATTCTTACTCTACTCAATGATTAATTATGAAGAATGGTGTTTTTTTTTGTTTTTTTTTAAATATATAAGTATGTTGGGCGGGGCTCAGTCCACTTCGTTTTCTTTTAAAAGGCATACCATTCCGTCATTGAAGAAGTAATGAAAAACAACGCTTCCAGTTACTATGGAAAAATAGTGGTACACAAAAAGGTAGCTAATCAGCCGACAAAGATCAATGTCGATTACCACCCCTACACCCCCTCCGGCCCCAAAAGGCACAGAGACTCGTCTTAATCCCTAACAAGCTATCGTCTCGTTAGATAAGCTCTGACGAAGCGTTACAATTTCCGCGTGCCGCTGTCAGTTTTTGCTGTTGCTAAGCGCCGATGAGACCAGAAAACAACACCCTGACGACAGCTGAATCGCACCCCACGTGCGAACAGTGACCTCTCTTCTCTTGTCCCCTTTCTTCCTGGCACAGGCTACAGAGTGGAAATGTCTTTGCCAGTGAATGATGTAGGCCAAGTGGCTCAGGGGATGACACTATCCGGATGCAGGGAGAAGAGGAGCAACAAGCAGCCGGACAAGGGGGAAAGGGTGAGCTGCTGTCTACGCTAACGAATGAGCACAGCTGTAGTATCTTGGATAACGAGCTATCACCGAACCGAGAGAGGTATTTGAGTTATAGATCGAAACGAAGAGTGGAATTTTGGCGCAGTTGGGCAGGGGACAAGAGATTTAAGAATGCCAGTTGTATACAGCTGGCAGACTTCCGTCGTTAGCTCTTAAGACATGTTTATAAACTGTGACCGAAGCTAAGCGACAAGTTCTACGTAAAAGCTTCACTCCCTGTGTTTTAGGTTCGGTAGTCATATCCATGAAAGTCAACTGAAATATGCGAAAGACAATACGAACTCGTAATAATTCCAGTCATCCTCTTATTAAGTCAAAGATAATCATGTACATATTATTTGAAGATGAAATTTTTTAAGATAATCCGAGCCAGTGTTAGACATCAGACACCAGCTTGGATTACCTTAATAAATGCAGAGTGATTTCTATATACAATTTTGCTCGTTTAATATTTCTAAAGCCAGGACATTTTACAAATAAATCCTCCCGAATTCAGTTACAATTATCACTAGACTTGCAAACTATAAAAAAGCCAATAATACAAGAGAATTTATTTGAAGCCCAAATTTTTTTGATTTTCAGTTGCAGTGAAAGAAACCAAATGATTACTTCATTTTAAAATCACGTCATTTCGTAGATAAAGCAATTTCAGTTCATTCTGCAAATAAATTTAAATTATTACAAGGAACAAAGATTTTCTATGCGCATACAAAAGTAAGCTATGACATTGTACGTCGCGATGCAGTTCGGGTGTGATTTGCACGTTAAAGACTGTCCATCGACAGCAATTCAGTCATTCCATTTCAAGATTCGAAATCCAATTTTCTTCTAAACTTCACCCATGGCCAGTAGATCTGGCTATTCTTGATCACGTCCCTCAATCTACACCAGAGGCTGTCCGGCTGAGCCAAGTAGTTCTGATTACTGCCCTAAAGTCCTATCTTCGCATCCGAGCAGGGAAGCAATTTTCTGACGTCCACAATCCGAGAAGCAGACTTGACCAGCAAAAGCAGTTTTTCGCCGCCCCCATCCCAACCCACTGATGGAACCACTTAGCGATGCTGTTCCAACAATAGCCTTCCAACTCTCCAGCTCCATTTCCATTCCTATCTTTTCTTGAAGTCCTCTCTCCATGCCAACAAAAAAGGCAAAAACCCGGGGCTACTACGGCCCGCCTAGAAATGCATCTCTGACGTGGACATAGCAGATTCGCCTTTTTCCCTTTTTTTTTTTTTTCCCTCTCTCTCTCTCTTCTTTCCCCTTGTGAGTGTGAGGACATTTCCATTTCAAAAGGCGCACTACTTGAGAGAGGGAGACTGTGATCAGCCGGGCAATCTCCTTAACTACCTTACGGAAGATAAGCCGATGGGATGGGTGATAAATGAAGTAACCAGACCTGTCGCCTGCTAGTCGATGGACACAGCTTTGTCAAAGGATATGGAGGCGTCTGGCTGTGCGGAGAGTTGCGCCAACTCAAAACTAGGTGGGCCACCCAAGTAAAGCCGTCCGAATGAAGAATCGAAGGGAATCTTGCAGAATTCCGATGAAGATAACTGACAGCAACTTTTTGCCTCACTCTTTCCTCCTACGAATTTCTCCGGAGGCTCCTTTTTATGTAATCCTAGTAGTTATTCATTCCACGAGCAGTTTTGTTTCCGGGTGAATGATTTTCTTATACAGATAACGAACTTGTTTCGTAGATTCCTCAAATGGTGGCTGTTAATAACCTCTGTTAGTGCCTACACCGCGTTAACTAACCCTTCTTGATATCTGCTAAAAAGAACCGCGCACATGAAATTTTCTTTAGTGAAAATATGCACAGAGGTAAAATGCATTGTATTTGGTCAGTGTGAATTACTGATCTTTATTTATCAAATATCCATGATTAAAAGATTTATCCTGGTAAGCCTTCTAACCATGTAGTCAAAAATTTCAAAACAAAAGAAGAGTTCGATTAATAGAAAGAAAAGAATCAAAGTTCTTTTTATTCAAAATTTAATGGAAAAACATCGAACGGTACTTAGAGGAGAGTAGTTGAGAGGAAGACTTCACAAACCTTAATAAGTAAGCAATAAGGGTTGTTTTTATTATCTTAGGAAACAAGCAATTCTTGTAAAGGCTGTTTGATATTCCATTTATATCTTTTGTTAAAAATCACAACCATGGTAAATCAGTTATGGAAATCCTCAACAGTGGTTAGTTTAGGACGCAAACTTGTATATTCTCAAAGCTTGAACTGGGTTCAAGTGACATTGGTGTTTCGTTGGGAAGAAGAAGGAAAATAAAAAAAGAAATAAAAAAAAAAAGAAACGCTCTTTTAGTAACAAAACTATAACCAAGACCATCCACGCTAATGTAACAAATTCTTTAGAAAGTTCTCATCCTGTTGTTTCAAATAAAAGTCAATCGATAAAAATCAAAGCCTTCCTCGAAAGGAAGCCAACATAACCCAGTAATTTGGTATTATAAAAACAATTTAAAATATATTTTTGAACATTAAACGAATAGATAATATGATATAAGTAGCCACTGGTGTATGTTTATAGTGGGATACAAGTCCATTCCGTTTCATAAGTAGACGTATGAAATTCAATCATACGAGGCTTCAAAATCTTAAAAAAAGACCAACCATCTGTTTTAATAGTCATTCTTCCATCAGAAATTATAACGAAGCGTCAGCTTTCTGCGTGTAATAGATTTCAATGTTTAAGATTTAAAGGACTGGCAATCGAATCTTTACAGTGTAATATGGATTGGGTTATCCATATCCATTTTAAACACTTTTAAGAAAGTTAAGGGATCTTCAAAGACTAAACGGATAACGTGCGAGTCCACTGGCAAACCGACCGACTGGATGAATAATCAAATGAAAACAGGAGACATTACTGATCAAATATAAAACATTTAACCAATGCCACACTGCATTCATTTTTCACTTGAGATTTATTAATTCAACAATTATTTATAGCACCATACACTTAATGTTCAGACCTCTATTTACGGTTAAATACCTTTCTCACATTTCTGTACTCCTCGTTTAACTGCTGCTGGTAAATGCTTTTCATCTTTATTTTGTTCCAACCTTAACTTGACTCCTACCTTTTTGTGTCGGAAAAATCATTTCACTTCTTATACCTTTTAGCTATGAGCGTCTTGTTTCTTTCTTTCTTTTTTTTTTTTTTTAATACTACCCCCCTCGATTCTCTTTTATCCCGTCTTAACTTTGCTGTTCTTATTTTCCTCATTAGCTGCTTCAGTCTGAAGTAAACTGAAGCAGATGAAACACATACACACACACACATAAAAAATCCAAATTTGCACAACCATTTTCTTGGTAAGATTTACGGCCTTTTTTCCTCTCATCCTTAAATGTCGTCCAATAAATTAGCCGAGAAAATATTCTTCCCTCGAGACTTTTTCATTAATCCGGAAAAAAAATTAAAAGAGGGGATTAAATGGTCTTATTTATGAGGTGCTGCTGCCCTAATTGAATTTGGTGTAAAAACAAGACACTGGAAGTAAAGTGATGATGCGGTTTTTCCCCTATGAGAGGAGATAAAGCACTTATGCTTCACTGAGACTAAGAATTATGTATATCATTAATATGTGGGCTCTGCAGTTTTATTCATAAAGTTTCTAAGAAGCTCTTTAAGACAGGAAGGTCTGCTTAGAAGGGAAACATAACCAAATTCTTGTCTTGGATTTCACTCATATGGACTTACGACCTGGTAAAAAAAAGTTTTTTTTTTTTTTCCCTTACCTGGCCTTGCGGTAATAATGCTAATCTATAGGTCATACGGAATAGTTTCTAATACGATTAAAGATGGATGGATGCGTATGTATATTATCCTGCCAGTTATAGAAAATGCATACCCCCCATTGTTTTTATGGTATTAGATTGTTCTTTGCCTACATAAATTCAAGTCAAATGCCAACAAGTATCTTCTGTCTTCTCAACTTACAACCCATAGACGACATTGAGTACTATGGGCTCTTAAGCAATGTTTTTCACCCAGTGTTCCACCAAATATTTATATAGATATATCGAGTACAGTATATCTCCATTTTATTCTAAAAGTGCATCAAAATACCGAAATATAGATCGGTGCTAATTTTCTAAGGAACATTTGGCTCATAACACACTGGGTGCAAAACACTGCTGGATATAGTAAAATTGCAACCTTTTTTCGCTCATCAGGAAATTAGTCGATGATTATCAAAATATGAGATAGAATAATAGTTTTACAATTTTTTTTAAACTGCCTTTATATTCGTCTAACTTGGCACGTACGTTTCAATCTTTAAAATAGGCTGAGATTATCTATTGGTAAATGATTCTGTGGTAAATTATCTGATGTTGCTGTCGCTGCTGTAATCATAATTTGAAAGGACGATGGCATGTAAACCTTACCGTTTTACCCATATATATATATTTGGAGTTACACGAAGCTATGTAAATTCTGAGTTTTAACTTCATGTATATCTTATAAAGAAAATAACTTTTTTCATCCTATGCATATTCCTTCCTAGCCACTTATTGGGCTATATAGGGATTATCCTTTCGTTGAATCATTGGACTCCAAACTTAAGTTGATTTAAATGAAATACTAAACGTTTACAAATCATGGACTGATATACACTTCTAATATATTTCACGTTTACAGTTCAGCTGTCTGTTGAACAGATAACTATATGATTGAAATATGAGAGAGTTGAAAGGACTGTTTAATCAACGTGCCTTAATATTTTATAGTATTTTCGCAGCAGAAATAACAAAAAAAAAAAAAATAATAATAATAATAAATTAAATAAAAAAAGTCACACTGAAGTAACGTCACAGTTCTTGACACACATCTGAAAATTTCTAACCCAGATGCTTTCAACTGGCAGTGATCATTTTAAGGTTTATTTTAAGTTATATATGTAATTCATCTAGCAAGGTTCATTAACACCATTTCGAAAGCGAGGGCGTGTTTTAAGACAATGTGAAGTTAGAAAGTTATCTACTTGCTATGAACTTAAGATAAAAATTTAAGAACGGGAAGGCAAGCTAGCAACATTTCTTTCTCACATAAGAGCACAAACCTCCGCCAAAAGATGCTAATTCATTAAATTTTTACTCCTCGTTTATAGCACAAGAGGTGTGCATCGCTGTCACACAGAGAAGCCCAACCAAATGAAAGAAAGCTGAACTGAAATGAAGAGGATTAGAGACAAGCTAAGGACACAGTCTGCGCTGTTTTGATGTGCGTGTCCCCATCACCCCCCTCCTTCCACCCTCCCTTTCCCCCCGTTCGTTGGTTGTCGAGCTCGTGCACTAATTACAGCTGCTGCCTGGCCACAAGAACTGCATCACCACATAAAGCCTAATGGCACCGGCCGCGCGCGCCTTCTGCAGCTGCGTTAATTAGGTTTGGACAGGTCGGAGACACTAGCGAAGGAGATAAGGTCGGTGCCGGGTCTGCTGGTCAGTATTTTTATTCTCGCCCAGCAGGTGGCAGTACTTCACTGAAAGATGGCCCAGCAGAAGTAATAGCAAAAGGAAGAGTGGATGATGGAATAGATGTGTTTAGAGAAATCAATCTTCTCAAAAGGAAACCATAACATGGCAGAAACCACAAAAATAAAGACATCTAAATAAATGCTGGTAGGAATTCTTAGCAAGAGTTATAGGATGTTTAAAAGTACAGATAAAGTAATTATCATGAATGTATTTTGCTCATATGCCAGTTAGCACAAATAGTAAAATAAAAATAAAATCAGAAATTGAACACGGAGTACAAGCAGATCGAAATGTAGCAGACTGACCATGTAGAAAATATGGCAAAACATAATAATAAAAAGAAGCAGTGGAATGATGCGGAAAGATTCAAGATGTTAACAGAGCCCCAAGCCAGAAACTGAAAATTGAATTTACGACTAAACGGACTTAGCAAGAAAATCATTTGTCCACTTTTTCTTGGTGGCAGAAAGAGAGAGAAGCAATGGAAAACTTGCTACTGCCCTAACTACCTCAATTTGATGAGCCTGCGTCAATACCTGCAGGCTCATCAAATATAAGGAGGAAAATCAAGCGATGTGGATTGGACAACCAGCCAATGTGACACTTCCCATGAGATATTAACTGGCGGGATGAGTTTCCTTCCAAATATTACACAACATGAAGTTTAAGAATTTATAGCTTATATTCTTAAATTGTGATACTAGAAATATCCTTTTCCATGAAATTAATATGAACGGTTACACAATTAAGATCTCACAGAAGTCCCATGGTGATGAATCATGGGATCGTATATTCTAAAAATAAGCAGATCATTGAGGGACAACTGTGGTTTCCGCTAATTACATAAGGAAAAGAAAACTATTTTTTTATAGAGATTTCTTCCTCTCTTTCCAAATTTGTCTAGCCCATTCGAGGGGAAGCGGGTGCAATGAAGTGACGTCACATCCGGCATTCAGGTCTTCAGCCTGGTAGCTAATTCCTACCACGTCTTTGCTATCTCCTTTACCCCGACCGCCTCCAGCCCTTGAGGAGGTGCAATCAAACGAGTCTCAGGACGGTCAGAAAAAAGCTGACTCTTTAACCACGGCTATTTCCGCGTGGAGTGCGACACCGTCCTCTGCATTCTGAGCAGCTACATACGCTCCTGCTGCTCCGCTCCGGTGGTAAGTAGCTGGCACTGGCTTCCCTCGCGTGCGGCGACTCTTGCACCATGCTAACTAGACGTGAGTCGTGGCGTGAAAGCTCATTATCTTGTTCTCTTTGAAGACGTAGGGGAAACCGTTTTTAGCGTGAGACAGATTAGAAAACCCGATAGCACAACGGCCGGGATTACACGGTTAGCAGCGGCTGACACCGACTTAACCGATCTACCTTCTTAAAGAACACGATTCTTAACATACTTTCAGTTGGGGCAACAGGATTGAGACACTTCGCTTTCGGATAAGTCGCCAAGAAAATAAGCAACTATTCAAACGTAAATGAAAATTTAATATTACAGGTGTATAAGAAACTTTTCCAGTTATCCTTCTATAGCTGTTACAAGAGATAGCTAGCACTGTAACCAGGAGAAATGTGACAATGCCTAATTCTAAAGAAAAAAAAATAATAAAAAAGAATATCATACTATTTGCCAATTCCACACAAAGTAACCATCTATTTCTGCTTCGAATTTAGCCTCACTTCGTGCAGCAAGGTGGGCAGAAACTTATTCCAATGTTCGACAACCAGCTGCCCACAGCTGAATTTAATGAGGTCCAGCCTTTCGCTATTCCCTGAAATTTTATGTATGTGCTCCTTGGTTCTCGTCCCGCCTACGAGGGAGAACAGACTTCACGTTCATTTTTCTCAACTCCTTCATAGCGTCCTATACATCTCAATCGAATCTTCCCTTAGACGTCTATTTGTCAAACTTTGCAATCCACAACTGCATCACTAATCTAGTTACCCTTCTTTGAACCCTCTCCAGAAATTCAACGTCTATTCCCCCCCCCCTTTTTTTAGTGCGCTCTCCAGACCTAAATAAATGTAAACTGCAGCCATTATCACTGTAGGATGGAAGCCTCCTCAACGATTCATGTTGAGGAAATGGACCATAATCAGCCACGCTTGTCCAGTGCGGGTTGGCAGATCGACCGTATTTAGCAGTCGGAGGCTTGAACGCCAGTCTACTCAAAGAGCGGTGCTACCGCACTCCCGCCCCTGACCACTCGGCTACGGAGGCCTCAGATCTAAATACGATATTCTAAAATCAGTCTAACTATCATCTTGTACAGAAAGATAATTACGTCATTCCTACTAGGAATGGTCCTATAAATCACAGATAGGATACTATGTGCCGTCTTAGCTGCCTGTATGGAAAATTTCATGTCGTACTGAATGAGACGCCTAGGTCTTTTTTTTTTTTTTTTTTGTCTTTAATCACTTTTAGTTATTCTTGCCCCTACTTATACGTGACTCCAGGATTTTTGTTCCTCCAATAGATATAACAATCTTATTCTCTCTCTCTCTCTCTCTCTCTCTCTCTCTCTCTCTCTCTCTCTCTCTCTCTCTCTCTCTCTCTCTCTGTGTTCCCTCACTTCTGTAATTAATCGATTCCACGGTTCAGGCAACAGCCTACAAGCTACTGTATTTAAAATTCAGTCTTTACTTGTTACACGTCAGAAGTAAATACAATAATATTGGGTCCCACTTTTCCATCTAGTGCTAGTAGCCACAAAATGATGTGTCATCTATAATGCGAAGTCACTGCTAACACTGATTCCGAAGAAATGATTCTTAATCTGTTCACATATACAAACCATACGCCACGGATACCGGATCATAGCAAAGGGCAGCTAACTAACAACAATATAGAATTACATCAAACTTGAGAAAGAATTAGTAGGCATGTTACAATCGGTTTCTCTGAGCGAATTATTTTCCGTGGGATAAACACAGAAGGTCAAGGGCGGAAAAAATGACATTCATAAAAAACAGGCATGCGAGACAACTACAAAGCTTGTGCCAGACTAGGTGAAAAAGCATATCAGTGTATTCACCAGACCAAAACATCCTTGTACGATTGGGGCTTCTAGGTTTTATTATAAAAAGAAGACAGAACTTATTTTGGTTATATATGCTTACTTTAAAAGACTGCTACTGAAGTCAGTTCATATTTCAACTACCAGGACCTGTATTAAAAAAATAATAATAACAGGATTACTACAGGGATGTCAAGGTATCAATCAAAATGATCGTTGTGAACGATGCTATTTTCCTTACTTCTGCAACCGTCAAGAAATTCTCCTTCCAAAGACTAAGTTTTGAGGCAAAGCATATTCTTCACACATAAGTACCCTCTCGATGAGTGTGCACAGCACTTTGACCTACATAACAAAGATTCTGATCACGACTCGCTGTTAAACTTTGAATTCTCGTATATCTATTGTCCTATATACAACTTAATTTCGTCATAATTTAAACTGCTTTCTCTCCTTGCCTCCCCCACCCTATCCCCGAGAATATGGAGGAATATAAAGCGTGGTTTGCAAAGAAAAATACACTGTATAAGTTACATATTTCGATTCCCTTCACTCCCTCCCCACTAACTGCTCTGAATGCTGTTTTTGTTGGAACTACTTCCCTACTTGTCTGAATATCTGAAGGCTACGTCCAAAGTAGTTTTTAACCCGGGACTCTCGAAATTAAGAACAAATGCAGAATATTAGGAGGTTGGTAAACAAGTATTTTCAGGATTAACTGTATCTTGGCTATTTGCAACGCCTGTTAAACAGAGAGCGTACTTAATTTACATACAGACACTGACTAATGAACGCACTGCATGTTAATGACATGTTAATGACGTCATGGGGGAAAAACCACGGTAATTATTGTTTATATTGTTTGCTCATTATTGTCACGTGACCCTGGCAGTAGCATTTTATCGCCGGCCTGTATAAAAAGTGCACAGAGATAAAGGTAGATGTGATAGTAGTGCTAAACAAACTGTGTAAAAAGCAGATTTATCGTCGACGTACAAACAATATTTTTACCAATGATATAATGACTCTATAATTTATAATGATGATGTCTAATGACCACCAGCCATTTGCACCCTGCCTGTAATCAGAAATAAATAAATAAAAATTAACCACAACACACAGGAGAAAAAAATAAATAAAAAAAGAAAGAGGAAGTTAGGTAATCGGAGATATACAATAATTTAATACATTAACAACTGTACTTGGGGAGGTCAATTTACTCAACGTTTTCGTATTTATCTTTTTTACCACTCATTCATTCCAAGTCTAGCATGTTATAATTTTGAGGTGGAATAAATGCTTTCCATAGAGGCGCCCGATTTTTTTTTTTTTTTTTTTTTTTTTTAATCACTCTTACCAAACTGGGGGGAAAAAACTGTTTCCCACAAATTAACTAGTACGACAGCTCTAATATTTATGAAAAATAAAGTCAAGCCTGAAAGAAAGAAAAAAAAATGAAAGAAAAAGAAACGAGGGAGAAAGCAAAAGAAAAAAAAAAAAAAAAAAGTGGCCCTTCCGGGCGTCCGAGAGGTCGCAAATTGATTGGAAGTGCAATAGAACGTGAACTTCTCGACAAACTGCTGTGTAAGCGTCTCTTAGCAGGGATGAGAAAATCGCTGAAATGGAGAAATCGCTGTCTCCGTGCAACGGCGTCAACCAGAAAACTACCAGCAATTTTTTTCTTCTTCTCTTTTCTTTTCTCCATTTTTTTTTCGTCCTGTCAACTGTCCTCACAAAAACTCCAATTAGTTTAGGATGTTTCTGCATTTTATTTTTGACCGTTGACCACACCAGGTACAGCAACAACAGCGGTACACTTCTTTACACAAGAACAAAACACGAACGTTATTTGTGAGAACACATATTTAACAATTCAAGCGTCCATTCGGGTACAACAATAATGTACTTCGCGGGCAACTTCTCCATGAAACAAAGCGCAGACTCGCGCCAACGACACTTTAAAACTTTTATACTGTCATAAACGCGGTGTAAGCAGCGACATAAAATTTATCAGCGGTGTATTGAGGCCACTAAATTAAATACGTCCTTCATGTAGGCGGCCGTAATGGGTCCACATGAATGTACAACTGCCACTCTGCCCGCTTCAATGACAGAGAAGCGTTAAATGATAGATGTCAAGGGTCCTCGAGGCAAAAGGAGACAATACACCAACAGAGGGTTTGTATGACAGGAACAGGAGTAGGTCATTAGCAGCAGTCGCCACCGTACCTTGCATTAATGCTCACCTACCACTTGTCGGGCGTGACGTCATGGCTTATTTCCATTGAGAAGTGGGACGACGCGCCAGCCGTGATTCACACGACGATACGGCACAGCACTATGAAGTAGTTGCATGGGACTGGCGTGAAAGACAAGGCAAACGACCACGTGTCCGTCCCGCCCCGCAGAGGCATGCGTCCGTTATGGTTGCAGACAACGATTAATCATTCTACTAAGGTTGAGGACAAGGCCTGTCTAAGACGGCACATGTTGCTCACGGAGGGAGTGCGAGTCCCGCGCCAGCATGACGTGCCGAGCCCGCCCCCTTACCACGTCGAACGGGTCAGAGTCACGTGACCCCACAACGCGACACCTTCGACTTACGACGTGATCATGAAAAGACTATGAATTATGGATGGCTTAACGACCTGACGATGTCAAGTCATGTCGCTATCGGCTACATCTGGTCAGGATGACAAAGCTCTTCAGACGGAGAGACAACACAGCTATGTTGTCAATGAATCTCGGCCATAATGTACCTGGAATAACAAAGGGATAGATAACAGGCGGCTAAGGAAAGAAACAATTTACTCTGTAAACCGAGCGTTTTGTCCCCACCCCTCATTAAAAGAAGACAGTCGTGGGGAAAGGGAGGGGGAAATTTGCCGTCCTACGGAGGCAAGTTTAGGAAATCCAGAGAACCACGCCATTGATCCAAAAACATGCAAGCTGACCGACGACATAACATCGTTCCTGAAGCCTGCTTCTCACGCAACCTCGGCATTAGCTCATCGAACCAAGCGCCTCGAGCCAAGTTAACCTCAAAGCGATACAACACGAGCTTTTATAAGCATAGCATCACAGTTTGGCCTTTCCAGAGTTAGATTTTTATTCTTCCTGCTTCGCTTTATCAAACCAGGAGGATAAACCATACCCGGCGGAAATCGTGACCACTGTCATTATTATTGAGCAAACGATGTCCATGTTTTGTATTTATTTCTAATTATACAACCTGACCTGGCAACCCGTGTTCTCAGGCAACATCTATGCAATTGAAATCTGTTTAACGAAATTGTACAGTCATTTTTCGTTATTTAAATGAAACTGTACGTTCTGAGGGAAAGAAAAAAAAAAAGATACAAAACCGACTGCTCAACGTGTGGCATAGCAGAACACGCGTTTGAGTTGACCATACTTCGAATCTACATAACCACTAAATACCGTTTTTTGTTGCATATCCTGTAAACTCTTTGGAACCTATGTGGCTGTCTCAGAGTATAAACAGAAAATTTATTTTTTTATACCACGTGGATCAAAGAAGCTGTTGGGAAATACATACCTGCAGACAAATTTTGCTTATAATGGCGTATAAACCTATTAAAGAACTTCCACGACAAGGCAAGTGGTTTGGAAGTAATTTTTAAATTTTTACCTATAGTACAAAGGCCGTTCAAAATGTAGGTATACAAGATTAATTACCGATTAATGAATTTCTATCACATTTTTATTTTATTTATTTATTTTTTGGTATCGAAATGTATTATTACACGTATGCATGCAACTAAGGTTCTTCATGAAAAGTCAGACCTTCACTATAGACCAAACACAACAAAAAATAGTTAAAAGCAAATTATTTAAATAATTTGATAATTACCGGAGAAATTAAAGGAATAAAGAACCCGATATATATGAAAAAAAGTCAAAAGTCGGTCGCTCGTCAATATAAAGTTTCGCTATTTAACCTTAAAAATGGATTAAGTGATGGGTGGGGACATATTGTAGCCTTTTAAATTCCTCTTAAAACAATATAAATACAACCCAATGAGCATCTGTCAGTTATAAATCGGCAGTGTCCAAAAAGAAAGAAAAATATAAAACAAGAAAACGTTCCTGGAATGGTAACCCGTGTGAAGCACACCTGATGCCTTCCAAAAGCATTTTAAAGTGGAGACGTGGACAAAGAAAAATTCATTTATTCCGGGACTGAAATAAATGCTGTACAGCAAATAGTGACAGTGAGGGATAAGATTCGGAACTTTTTATTTTATTTATTTTTTTTCAACTGAAGGCAAATCAAGCACTCAATGTCCGATCTTTAAGAAAGTTTTTAAAACTAAAAACGGCCTATAGAGATAAAAAGGAGAGTTTTATACTCGCTAAATAAAATCGACATAAAAATCTAAAATCTCAGCTACTGTGGAAGCTGTTCTGTTAGGGTAAGCAAAACAGTGGATATTTGGACAAATGCATTATGTTATCTTGGGCTATATTCGGAGTGACTCTCATGAAATATAAATTTCCCAATTGTTTAGCAGCGGAACACAAACTCACTGTCTCAAGGGGTACTTGCACTAATGGGATAATAGCTTGTATCCCTGAAGGCAGTGTCAAAACTTGCACAGGGTAGGAATGAAGTTCGGACATGGCTGAAGTTTGATTTTAAGTATTTAGGAGCAATTCCTATGAGAAGTGAAGGAGATTAAGGAGGACAAAAAAAAAAAAAAAAAATGAAAGAGAGAATAGTAGATCTTTTAATTTGGATACACTAAAGGAATTTGTACACACATACGGAATTAAATGCGATTTTATTCCCGACGGCCTATCCATTATTCATATCTCCTTTCAACAGCAGAGTTTGTTACGAATAATCTTTATTTAAATCCCATTTTAATCATTGGTGGCGGTCTAAACAAAATGTTATAATTTAATACCAATTTCAACACGTTCAAATATAGCATGTGGCAGTAGGAGTTTTTTTTTTTTTTTTCGAGGTACTTCTTTACACACACTATGACTAAAAAAGTAACTATTGAAAATTATTCTAAGTTGATTATAAGCGTTGTTCCGAAATATGAATTATTACCGGGAATAACTATTCAGTATACGTATATTCCATCCTATGTTCTTGTTGAAAAGTTGATCAAGAATGACCTCCAAATGACAGCTCACTAATTTTGCCATTTACCACTGCAGGAGAAGGTTCCTTATATCATCTCGAGGAGGAGGACAAGAACCTTAATTTATCTTAATCTGTCTTAATTTATCTTCGTATCTTGAGCGATCAATGTGAAGAAGTAATCATGTGAACTACAATTAACTGCCAGAGAAAAGCAATCTATCTGAAGGAGGAAAAAATTAATAAAAACCATCAACAGGGATTAATTCAATGGTTACAGCAATAAAAATAAGTATGGAAAGCCTATTATATCCCTTTTCCGGTTTTTGCGCCAGTAAAATCAAAACCAACCAACCAATCCCTTTTCCGATTGAATGTATTACATATATAAGGGTTGGCCAAAAAGTTCGTATTCTGACAATATGAAACAACCCCGGGGGAAGGTACATTCCATCAACACATTCCACTTTTGTTAATTAAGTAATATTCTGAAATTAAATATAGCAAAAGTTAATATGAAGGCCTTAAGCTCAAGAGTGCGCAAAGCCTCTTGTTTCTGAGAAAACGTTAGGCAGAGAAAGTAATCTAGTCACAAACGATTGTAGAATGCCGGCTGCATTTCCGAGTCTGCTGGAAGTCTGAGTTAAGAAAAAGACACTGACTGATGGAAAGAAATGCGAATAAACACGCAAAAATCTGCACTTTGGAAACAATTTCATGTAAAAACCGACCAAGTTACTATGTCGACTAGCAACGATGATCCTAAAATGCACAGGATGGTTTGAAAATTCTTAATTTCCATCAGTCGTAATTAAAGAAGGCGATCTTTCTTATTCTACTGTATTAAAATGAATATTTTTAAAATGCTATCAGTTGTACAAAACTGGTCCCTGGTCAACGATGTGGTTGCTACAGGCAAGAATGTCACGCAAGGAATAAATACACTATCCTCTCAAAAATAGCGCCCCTTACAAGGGAGCAAATAATGCCAGTCAGCTGGCATTATTTGAACAGAAAACATATCTGCAACCATGAGTCGCGATAAGTAGCTTACTGAGTTGTCATGTCTGTACCTGAGAGTCGCCGACCGGGCTAGCCGAGTGGGTAAAGTACCTGCCCGGCAACCCAAAGGTCGCGGGTTCGATTCTCGCCTCGGGCTTGGATCAAAGTACTGCAAAAACCTTGGGAGGTGCAATATGGCCACAGAAGCCGATGCGCCAATAACTACCAAATCAAAAAAAAAAAAAAAAAAAACCTGAGAAGCAAATCGCTTAGGTTTTCTGAAGTCAACGGAGGCCGATATTGTGGAATGCAATATGATAAAATAGAATATGAGAATAGAAAATGCTAAAACTCAGGTGGAGAGCAGTCGATCAAAAAATTAAAAATCAACAAGGAAGATCGCGTATTTTTACACCAGTTTTCCAATCCCCCAAGAGCAATTGTTGGTAGGGATACTTTAGGCAGATTTTTGCAAATAAGAGGTTCCACAAACCTCTTAGTTCATGCCAATCGACACGACGGGAAAACTGCTCCTCAAGTGACAGCAACAAATACCAAATGTTGACTGGAGTGAGACAATGTCCACTGTTCATACTTTGGAACAATGGAAAGAGGTTTTAAGGAGTGAAGAGTTGCGCTACGCTACATGAAAGGTTCAGAACTGACAGTTGGTCAATATCCAGAGAACGCCATCCCCCGCAGAGTATCTTCCCAACAATGAACTTCAGAAGAGAAAGCATGGAGGCGATTCTCGGGGTTGACACTGAGCCCTCGTGGCGAAAATTCTTCAATGCCGGGTCATATATTAGCAATTTGACAGCGCCGTACGTACACTCTAGTCCAATGAAAACAAACTGTTGGTGTTCCAGCACGATAATAATCCGTCCCATAGAGCCAAGTTTGTAGATAACTGATTTGAAGTAAATGAGGTTTCCCATTTTTCCTAGCAATTTTGGAATCCTGAATTCCATGGAACATTTTCGGGACCGGCTGGTACGACAGATTAAGGCGAAGCCAGTTCAACTACTGCGATGGCGAATAAAGGAGGTACAAAATTCCAGTTCAATATTATCATAAATTTGGCGTCAACTTTCACAAGCACAAGTTATTTCTTTCTTCAATTAAGAACATTATGCATTGGTGTATGTTACTGGATATTGCAAGCAGCGTATTTCGTTGTCTGAAAGCTAAACCCAAACGGAATCCAGAATAGAAAGATTCTTCAGAATCATCTGTTTACGTCACGTGTTTGCTACTTACAAATTTCAATGGTAATTCCCACTATATCATTTCAAATCATATAGTTTATAATAATGGAGAAACAAAGGTTTGGTTGTGAGAAGTCCCCACAATTCGGCAAGCAATTATTGACCACAAAAAAAAAAAAAAAAAAAAAAATTGTAAACCACTGGCTGAATAAGTATTCAAGATAAGAAAATCTTGATTTCATTTGTTAAATGAATAATAATAAAATATATATATAAAAAGATGCTACACAATCCATCTCATTTTGTTCGACGCCATTCTCATCAAGATTTTTATCTAATCAAAGACAGTTTATCATAACGTGCTTTCAGTACAGCAGCTAAATTAGCACAAAAAGAAATATAAATTATTCATTTTCTTGGCAAAATCTTTTTAATCGGTGCAAGTCCGAGTTGGCGTCTCACAGCACGGAGGCATAAGTGCCAACCAAATCTTCTTGTTTACACCTGTTTCCTTTTAATCTAACGCAGCCTTCATTTTGAAACAACTTTTTAAATAAACGCAGGGCTTTCGAGAAGTTTCAGTCATCTTACGTTTGCCAATTCTAAACTGAAAATTTAAAGTATCTCCCGGATGCTGCAAAGAATTCCGAAAAGAAAAGATAAAAGACTTTGTTAGAAATAAAGTTCTAAATTGCCTGGCAACAACCGATTTGGTTTTAATTCGATTTCGAAAATCCTTAAAAAGGTAATGATCACGTTACATAAAATAGCCTGTTTAAGGTGATTAAACTGCGGAAAAATGCCAAGATAGGAAGACGCAAAAATGACGTATTGTTTAGGCAACACAAACTATACTGTGCTTAGTTTTAAGTTAAAACTTCTAGCACCAACCAAAGGCTGGCGATGGACAGAATAAATAAATGGATGATTGGAGTCGTTCATTTGGCAACGTCGTGGCGAACATATCCTTCCATCCCTTCCGGGCTTGAGGGTGGGGGTGGAAGAATGTCACGTGTGACAGCTCGACTGAGGCGATCACTTCTTTCTCTGGGCTCCAACAATTTCCTGTATGTCCTGCTAGTTCCGATAAGGGCTTCGCCTGGCGGGCTGGACGAACTGCGGTATGCTGCACAGTGCAGTGCGGTGTGTGTGTGTGTGTGGTGTGCGCGCGTGGGTATGTGTGCGCGCACGAGAAAGATCCTTTTGAGTGAGTAAAGATAAAGCCACGCGCAAATCTGTGAGGTGCCGTTATTCAGCTTGCATCACTGTTGAGCTAGACGAGTTGCCATGGATACGAAGCCAGTCGCTAACAAGATAACGGAGCTCAACGGTAAACAAATCATTTCCCACAAAACCATCGCAACTGTAACTCCGTCAAATGAGCCTTTGGTTTCGTGTGCGCTCTCTCATCTTCGCTACGCTCCCGGGTGAAGGGTGAACGATGCCCACCCAGTTGTCCCGTCCTTCCACCCTTTTTCTCATTTCCGGTGACGGGATGACTTCCCTAGCACCGATACTAAAGTTCTAAAAGGAGAGAAGCCAATTTCCCTTCAGCGTTGCTGATAAGATTTTGTACACAGCCAGTAGAGGCGCCACCGCTCGACGTACTTTAAGTGGAAAAAAAGATTTGAAATTTTGAAATAATGTGCTCCAAATTTCAACCTAAAAGGCTGGCCTTCAACGCCAGTTAGTCATGGACATTATAATGTACTCAGGAGAAAACAATGTAAGCAATTGGCGCATCCACGAAGAACACCAGTGATCCGATTTCTGAGGCGAGAAGTTTGGAAATTTGATACTCATGCGTTCTGAACGATTTAAATAAAGACGTGAAGGAATATTAGGAAACTTGTTCAATAGTGTCAGGACAAGCAAGTATCATGTGAAAGTGAGAAGTGTTCTTCCCTTTTTGACAGAAAAGATAATATTATTATTTAGTTTTGATTAACCACTTTACCTGGTAGGGGAAAAAACAACTCGACGCGAGTTTGGAATAAAATATAAACACTACATTTAATGCAGGAAAAGTTTGGAATATACGTAAATAATTTCCTGTCTTTCTTTTTCTTTCCCTTCCCTCTTTTTCAAGGATTCTAATTATATTCTCTGAAGCTAAATTTTTGCGAAACAAACACTACCTCATTCGAGAAAGGAAATACTTTAATTAATTATTTTTAAACTCCAGTGACGATAAAGGATTGTATAGCTATTTCAGTGGTTGGGGATAACGACTAAAGGTTATTAGCCGTAATCCTCACCTTCTGAACAACTGACAAAAGCGTTATCCCAATAAAAGAGGAATGTAACCGTATTTGCAAAGACCTCGCAAATTGGGTGGGGGGGAAGAGAGAGAGAGAGAGATGCGACTGCAATGCAAGCCTTCCACTAACCTAACTTAAGACAAAGGTGAGAATTTCTCTAAATGCCGAGGGTTCAGTTTCAGTTTGGCACACGTACGCCTCTAGGCAATAATACGTTGTTAAGGTTTAAAGCGGCCTTCTCCAGACAATGAGTTCAATGAATGTTGTGAAACCTGATTACACCAGTGGCCAGGAGACTTATTCAAGCTCAATGGTTCGTTAAGCCTTGCTAATGTCTGGGGCTAAAATGTCATTACATTCGCAATGCACTCCATGCACGACACCAACGCAGAAACGCTAACGATTGCCCCCCCCCCCACCCCACCCACACACAATTCCTTCAAACGCAGACGACGAAACCAAGCAGATACACATACAAATAACGCTCTTCAGTGTGTGTGTGTGTGTGTGTGTGTGTGTGTGTGTGTGTGAGAGAGAGAGAGAGAGAGAGAGAGAGAGAGAGACTTTCGGCTCAGCCTTCATAAACGGACCCACACCAAACTGCTGGAAACGAACTATATTCCTATGTTTTACCCAAATTACCGATTACCAGGGATTTGTAGTTGGTGGCCAATGAAATACTCATTCCTTCCTAACACTTTAATGTGATGGCTTGGCAACAGCTGGCCGTGTGCCAGCGTGCGCTCTTATCACCACTCTAAACAGAGAAACAAATCGATAGCGTCCCCTCGAGAGTCACTCTTAATTACTGACCTCCTGTGATGAGTTTGAACTGGTTTAAAAAGGTTTGTTTTACAGGGCACGGCCGAAGAAACAGCCGGGAGGAGGGCGGGAAGTAAAGAAGATTACTCTGATAAATAGTTAAAACGTGCAGATGACCGCCACAGAAAAACTCCTCTACAAAGAATTGTATATAGAAAGCATTTTCTATACTAAGTAATTTCAAAATGCCTCGCGCATTTCGAGCTTAGACGCGCATTAATCTACATTAGATCGAAATATCAATTGGCATCTGTTCAGAGGTAAATGCTCTATAACAAATGGATAGAGAGAGAGAGAGAGAGAGATAAAGGAATATAGACTTGGTTTTTTATTTGTAAATAAAAGGGTCACGTTATAAATTACTACTAAATTCCATTTCAAAACGAGTAATGTTTAATTCTTCCGAATTAGCGACGAGGAAACTAAAGCCATGAAGCATCAGTAAGTAGTTTAAATTAAATTCATTTTAAGTATGGATTGAGAAAGAAATACAGCAGATTCTCGATTATCCGGAGTTCCGGATTAAACGGGTCTCCACGGCTCGCGGAAGTATAAGCGCGTTAATGTACACGTAGCCGATTAGTTACGTGTACATGAATGGTTAGCGCGGGGATGTCGTTGTTATTTGGTGTTTAGGGGCATTAGCAACTAAGGCCATATTGCTCCGGGGGTATGCGGTGGTCATTCCCTGACCTTTCCGCATCCTCCGTATTTGGTGGTCACGGGCTCGAACCCCGGTCTAATCAAGAAGCGTGTACTATGCACTGCTGCTCCTGCCCATCTGGCTACGGAGGCGTCCGGGAATGCCGTAGTACAAGTTTGAGTTTACCGTGGTTTTAGTTCACGTGGCTGCTAAATGTGGCAATGATTGTATTCTTGTGACAATTATTAGTTGTAAATTCCTGTGACGCAAGTGATTTTGCTGGAGTATAAACAGAACTTTTTTTTTTGTTAAGGAAAACAATTACGGGTAAATATTAAGTTTTATTTCAAATCTTCTCTCGCTATGATTTAGGTTTGCAAATATGAATACAATATTTGAGTTTCTGCTGACAAAAACTAAATTAGTTAGACAAATACTGTTTACGAGTTTTTCTTTCATTTTGTGGATTTTCTGGAGTTTCAATTATCCAGAAATATTTATTTCCCCAACCATTTTGGATAATCAGAAGTCTATTGTACTTCTATCAGAAATAGATACGTACACATGGTCATGGGGAGTTAATAACATGAATTATAATAATAATTTTATAAACAATATTTTTTATTTCAATACCAGTAAACTGACAGATCAAGAGTGGGAACCAATCCTGATAACTGCACATAAGGGAGGCAACAAGTTGGTGGTAACATAGAGTAACATCCAAATCAAGAGAAAGTGTAGGAAGGAATAAGTTTCTAGTCTAAAAACTGCAGCCATTATCAATCCACTGCAGGATGAAAGCCTCCTCAACAATTCATGCTGAGGGAAATGGACCATAATCTGCCACGTTGGTCCAGTGCGGGTTGGCAGATCGACCGTATTTAGCAGTCAGGGGCTTGAACCCCGGTCTACTCAGAGAGCGTGTGCCACTGCACTCGCGCTCCTGACCACTCGGCTACGGAGGCCTTCTGTTTCTAGTCTATAAGGGCTTAAACACGCAGAGTAATTTTCAAATGGCTATTGGCACACAAAGAAGTTGCGTAACTACAAGAGGGTATGAATTTATAATAATGAAGCAGAAATATCTAAATGAAAATAACATTTTGTTTTTACTGTCCGACTTGCTGTCGCTTCAACAGAATACAGAAGACCTATATTGCAGTCAGAAGGACAGCTACTACTAGGTTAACTTGAATGATAAAATGGTCATTGAATAAGTTAAGGGTCAAAATGATGTTCTACCTAATTTGCATAAAGATTGGATAGTCGTCATAAGTTACTGAAAACATTAAGATTTGCACTAAGTCTTTATCTGCACCAAATCCAGTAATGTCAGTTTAAGAACCTCAATGAAAGAGGCGCAGAAAAAAAAAAAAAAAAAACGGTAAGCAATTTAGACCTATGAATTATTTACTTTCTTATTTCGATTATTAGAAAAAATTCTTCCGATTTGGTACAAAAGTTGAAAATGTGCCTTTACAAGTTTATTAACATTTTTAAAGTGGTCCTCTATACAACCCCGTCCATGAGAAAAGTTGCCACTTATTAATAAGAGAACCCCGTTCTAGTCCTTGACAGGCAGCAAGCGTGCGATTTAATTAGCTACCCCCTCTAGTGGATGCTGACAGTGACCGCTAGGTTTTGTCCGTTGCCTGCTGTCGCCAGCCTTGTCACAAGCGTAATCAATTTTTCACGGTTTTCGACCGTGTGTTGCACAGCAGCACGAGGTGAGATGGTGGAGGATCTTGACAGAATAGGCGACGCATAGATACATACATATATACACAAGTACAGAATGAAAAGCGTGTCTGAGAGTGGAATATCTCCAGCTTGCACTGACAACGGACCCCTTATCCGACATGCCACCGGTCATCAAAATGAACACTCACAAGGAAGTTGGCTTAATTAAAACATACAAGAATAACAAAATTCTTCCAGCAGTTTTTAACTTCCTGATTTTTTGACCGGTATGTCACAGTGACAAAATTTTAATTAAGTGGATGTTACAATGATAAAAGACCTACCAGCAGAAGGCTAAACACATACATAAACTGTGTCACAACACCTCTATGAAATATGTACAGTCAAACATTATTATTTAAAGACCACAGGTAGAGAGAGTGTAACGAAACAAATATGCAAGGACGATTTCTCTTTCTAAGCGTTTCTTTCTCCGCAGACATTTCATTGCTAAGAAAGGATCCAATTATTTCAATCAATGGACAACAGACCTTGTACCTCAAGTATGCTTTTACCTTGTACCTCAAGATGAGGTACAAGGTAAAAGCATACTTAAGGAATCGTAGTTACACATGGGATGCGAGAAAATCTTGATATCAAATTGTAACTAGTTTAAATCAAACCTTCTTATTCAAATGTGCCGTCTCTTTGTAGAGGTTGGCTGTCATCTTCGCAATGGAAGTACAGTACGTGAGGTAGAAGCCCCAAACAAACCCTCGTTACTCTGGTCATACCATTGTCTGAGGTTTGCCGACCAAGACTTCCTTCTTTTCCCATTGATCTTGCCCTGGATTATCATTTGCAACATGTTATATTTGTCATTCCTCCTCAAATGGCCTAAATATTTCAGTTTCCTCTCGTTAATGGTGTTAGTTTTTTTTTTTTTTTTTTTGTCTTTTTCTTCATCCGTCTCAAGATCTCATTATTCTTTATCTTATCCGTTCATGACACTCTTAGGATTCGTCTGCAACCACATCTCAAAAGCAATTAACTTATTCTGGGTCTTCTTTGTCAGTGTCCAGGTCTCAGCTCCATAAAGGAAGACAGAAAAGACAGTATTCTTGTTCTTAAAGGAAGCGTAAGATCACTGCAGCATAGGAGCCACAGTGATCTTCTTCATTTTAAGGAAGGCTGCACGTGTTTGTTCAATTCTTGAGCGTACCTCAATAGAATGGTCCCAGTCTTCGCCCAGCATACAGCCAAGATAACGATAACTTTTAACCCTTCCAATTTCTTCATTATTTATTGTAATTTTTGTTCGTTCTTCTTTCTTACTGATCACCATGATTTTTTTCCCTTAATGTCTAACTTCGGACCAAAATTTCCACTTGTTCTATTTACTGTTGTTGTTTGTTTGTTTGTTATTTGGTTTTTAGGAGCATTAACAACTAAGGCCATATTGCTCCGGGGATATGCGGTGGTCACGGGCTAGAACCCTGTTCTATTTACTCTGTCAATTAATGATTATAAGTCATTCTCAGAACTGACCAGCAAAATTGTATCATCTGCATTTGATCATGTTTACAGCATTACCATTAATCTTTATCCCTTTTGTACATCCTTCTGTAGCTTCTTTAAAGCAAATACCATTTGCTGAAAATTTCGAATTCCTAAGTTAAAAACGCATAGACAAATCTTATATAAATTCTGTTTATATAAATTGGTTCTAAAATTTGACTGGAGTGTTCGATCAAATGTTTAGAACTAATCCTTCTGATATTAAATGAATTTGGAAGTCACGTGGGATTGAACCACAACTTCGAAATCAATTCAAAAGCGTATGTGCTACTGCATCTTTCACCCTGACCGCTCGCATACGTCAAGCTTAGGAAGTTTCACTTAAATTAGAAAACTTATATCCCAGACAGTATTTAGCAAATTGAAAGAAAACCACTCCTTGAAAACTTTATAAATGTACTAAACTTATCTGCGATGGAGGGTAGCCAAAGTAACTTTCATGATCCCCACCCCGCCACATGGTTGTTGGCCCATGGAATCCAAGCTTCCTTAGACTCACGGCCAAGTAAGAAAGAGCGATACTGCATAAAGCAAGAAAATTACAACTTTTCTCACTAAACCAATATGTTTGTAATTCTAGGTATTCCACCAGGCTCGTGACGATGGAAATATGTAAATTTTAGCTTGCAGACATACAATCCCCTCCTTCCATCTCGCCTCTCTCTCTCTCTCTCTCTCTCTCTCTCTCTCTCTCTCTCTCTCCTGCATCGACAGAAGAGAACTTTTACGGCAGTAAATTAGAAGCCAAAAACAACTTTTCTTAAAACCAGCTCGAACATTAAAAAACAGTGTCTGAGGCCGTGTTTAGCTCCCTGCTCACACTTAAAGAAACGGGGGAAGGTCAGGAGAAAAAAAAAAAAAAAAAAAACTTCTGTCACAGATGAGAAAACCTCTAAAATTACACTGGTGATATATTAGACCGACCTGTTTCACTTAAACTTGTAATCAAAAATTTGACTGAAAACAGTTTCTCGAAATTCATGTACTTTGAGATTTTAATTTCGCAAAGTAATTTTCCCCTTTCGCCCGTCTTTCTGTTTTTGCCTTTTCCCTCTTTCAGAAATATATCAACTTTCCAATATTTCAACGTAACCACGTGCATTGGACTTTTAATACATCATCCAACCAGCCACAGGCACACAACTGTATCCGACTCCACACTGAATCTCCTTCACACTCACCGAGAAGCAGAAGTAATATTAATTTAGATGCGTTACAGTTCTACGGAGATAACGGCGAAGACACCGGTTCGAGCAGTAAGAAATTGAAATCTACGGAAAGGTCGACAGGCGGAAGCGGATTACCAGACGAAGCCACCACCAAAACAGAGAGCACAGCTTAGACAGCACTCGACGTGCAAGACTTTACGGTAAATGCACAGGTTTTAAATCTTGGCTGTTAAAATATACGTCAGATTTCTTAAAACAGTCGTTTACTTAAGGCAATGCAGACATGTGGCTGAAATATCTTAAAAAAAAAAAAAAAAAAAAAAAAATGTTTATTTGCACTACGTTTAGTGATAGTGAAAGGTATGCAAAGCTGTAGGGCAAATTACATCTAACTAGATATGGATAACACAAGCATTCCAATAAATTATATGCGTCATGTGGAGAACAGCCACATCCATTTTTCCCTTTTTTTTTTTTTTTTTTTTGTCTGTGTGAAGAGCAAGATCATGCATTTTAATGCCAAGGGTAAATGACACGAAACAATTGTTGGAAAGGCTAACTTACATCATCCATATTATTCTTTTTCCCCTCCAGTACAAACAAATCATATAACGTTATTTAAAAAAATTAAATAAATAAAAAATGAACAAATTTATGTAAATCAATACTAGTATTAATTTACATTAAGTATATTAATATAATTATTGAATTAGCCGTGAATACAATTATTTTTATATTTTTTTCAATTACAATTATGTAAAATTAGTGTATGTATTTCACTTATGTAAGCATCTGCCAGTATTCTACACTCACTGACCAAAAAAATTGGAAAAATTTGCAAGTGGCATTAACAGATGATTAGGTATGATTAGATTAAGTAAGCGTAAGGTATGCAAATATAAGTTGTCATATTATACGATTGCAAGGAATAAATACACTATTCTCTTACTGACTTGGTATCAGATAAATAAATATTGTACACCGGCTATGGGGAAGACAAGCGATTTTTCCGATTTTCAGAAAAAAGTGTTATTGTTGGATCATGTTTAGCAGGAGCTATAATCGAGAAAAAAAAAAAGAAAGAAAATCTAAAAGTGTACAATGAGCGTAAGATGAAAGAATCCAGCACTAAAAGAAAGAAATGTGACAGAAAATCGGTACTTAAAAAAGAGACCAATGGAATTTAGAGTGAATGTGCGTCAGAATATAGGGTCCGGTGTGCAGCGAATGAGTGAAAAATTCTGTTTAGGAAAAGAAAGACCCATTTTCAACCGAACAATTGTCGGAAGTTAAGTTGAAGAATCTCGGATTGAGTAGTCATTTGCTTATACGAAAGCCTCTTCTTTCTGTAAAAAATCGAGTCGACTTGGGTCGAAGCCAAGAATGGATTTGTGGAACAGTGGAAAAAGATCATGTGGTCTGATGTGTCTCGATTTACACTTGGTGAACCTCATGAAACCACACATTGAGACTGTCTCGTGTCCAAAACTCAAGCGGTTGAGGTAGTATAAATAAATTTTCTGTTTATACTCCGGGACGACCAAACGGTCAGAGGAGTTAACAAGATAGATAGAATACAAGAAACAGCACCGTATTCAGTAGTCAGGGGCTTGAACCCCGGTCACTCAAGGCACGTGTACTTATCATGGTAAGGTATGCTGTGTTGGTACAGACTGGGTCCTCTCATACCGTTAGAAGGTCCAATTCCCTCCGATGAATTCTGTCATATCGGACCAACCAACCTTCATCCTGCACTGCTTCATTTTTACCCGGATGGCGATGGATTGTTTCAAGACGACAACGCAACTATCCACCGTGCAAAATTGTATTTGAATGGTTCGAGGAACAGTTTTAAGTTTTTGAAAATGTCTGGGATACGTTTGAAAGAGCAGTTCGGCTTGGTAGTTCTCTATCGACCACAATACAGCAGCTCACAAATATCCTGATGGAGGAATGGCCAAATCTGATGCCAGACTCTCTCAGACACATTTTCCATTAGGAATCCATGTCACGTGTATGGGCTGTAATTTGGGCAAAAGCTGGCTCTACTAGATACTGAATAAAGGTTTCTAATTTTTTGGCCACTGAGCGCAGTTACTTAAGTCTTCTCTAATATATATATATATATATATATATATATATATATTAGCCCAATAAAGATTATTATTATTTAAGAGAGTAAGATTTAAAGTGATATATGGATTTTTAAATACGAATATTAAACTTCTAACTGTAGTACTAACCCCTTACTTTTACCAGCACACATTCCAGAGGCGAAACCATAAGTTGTGGACTCTCGCTGCTGCGCGATTTCCCAAAGTTCATAAAAAAATCTTACCAAATAAGAATTCAAGCCCCGACCTCTCTCCCCCGCAGCAGCAAACCTGGTCGTATAGTAATTTCGCCACTGAGACATTCTTAAATATCTTGTGATGAAGTCAAATTTTCAAAAATATTTTATTAATAAATTAAATTAAAGGTATGAGTAAATATTGCTAATCAATAAAAGAAAACAAAGTTATTTTCAAATAAGATTTATTAATACCTTTATGCAACCATGAACTTTAGTTTCTCTATTAGCAACATCTTTCGGTAGGTTTTACTATACTTTATAAAAACCTCGCGATAGACAATATTTTCGGCGCAGACTTGCCTAGGAATCTGTGTGCCTTGTGATGATATAATTTTGTGATAAGTTGAAAACATCGTTAATAAATATTTTTTCTTGCCAAACATTCTGCGCAGTATTCCCAGGTGGATGTGTTTAAGTCTCTTTAATTCAGTATTGGGCGTTTTATGTATATCTTTGAAATTAAAACAATATCCATGATTAAAAATTAATGACCTGCACGCTTATCGACGAAGTTCCGTGTGAAACTAGTTTTGGGGAGAACATTGAGACAGTAAGTGGATCAGCAAGATCAGAGTCCTATATGAAGCAACAAGAACCATTGTAGAACGATGGCAAAAGTACGTGGTCTTGTCCACGGAAGCCAACATCATTTATCCATTTAAAAACTATTTGCGTGGAGGAACTGACCAATGTTTCTGTGCATGTGTGAAATCGTTGGAAAGTTTTCCGAAGACTCTAGAAATGTCGCATTACATTAAAAATTGATCTGCACATCGTTATTTTCAATTGTCATTTGTCAAATTATAACAGTTTATATTTGACTATTTTCGTAGAGCGAACACGCTAACACAAACATTCTTGGCAGGAATAGCAAGCCGTCCATACACGAAAGATACAGAATGCGAGTGCCGAGGTTCTGTCCCATGTTCGATTCCACATTATGCTACCAAAATAGACATTCCACTGTTAACACCAATTGCTGTAGTTGCAAATTCCTCAAGCCCTGTATGTTTACCCTCCGGGCCTTCTCCTCCCAGAATATAAACCAATCATTCCCCTCTCCATCCCCTGGTAATTCATCAGAATAAATTCGGATGATATAAGACCATTTTAAGAATTAAAAAGAAAAAAGTTTCAAAGTTCACTGGTAATACTAAGAACAGTTCGGACAGATGAAAACTTTTAAAATTAAAGACAAACACACGCTTTGTAATTCTCTAACAAAATCCGCAGTCATTGTTTGGACTTCCTCATTGCTCAATATTAGGTATAAATAAAAGTATTTTATTTATAAATGAAGTCATGATCAAAATTCGACTACCTTTCTTGAGGGAAAAAATATTATTTAATGCTAAAGAATTTTAATTGAGCTTTTTTTTAAACTACTTGCCTCCGTAATTCCTTTGTTTAATACAGTTCAGAGAAAAGGGAATAAAATAAATTGAAAAATAAAATAAAGTAAGTTTTCATCCAGATCGGAAGCGTGAGTAGGTTTTTCACTACGCCACAGATCGCCCTCTGTCAAATTCAACTATATTTTTTAATCTTTACAGGCTAATTTAAATAACCCTTGTGTTATACCACCGACAAATAGTAATTACCCAAAATGCGAAATAAATCAGAAACAACTTATCCATCTAGTAACCATTTTTAAAAAATTAATTATCTTTTTTATTTTTGTGTATATGGGCGAAAAAAATTAAAGATCCTTTAGTCCCACCACCCTCTTTTCTTTATTTTCTCGAATTCAGTTTTATGTTCGGGTTCGGCTTCCATCGAGCAAGCACTTCTAATATGAAGCAAAGCCTTCCCATTTCCTGCCATCTTCCAAAGCTACAAGAGCCCTCAACAATGCCATTTCTAACTGAAATATGGACAGTCAGAAGAGCCCATAGACACGACCCTAGTTATGGGACGCCGTATGGTACATAAATCTCCCATCAGATCCAGCTCGGCAGGACGCCATCTTGACGCCATATTGTGCTAATTAGAGGAGTTCTGCTTCAACCTGACACCTCGGATTACATACTTGCGCTCGGGTCCAGCTTCGTGAAGGCCGCTGACGAGCATGTCGCGGGGGGTACCTGTAGTGCTCTTATCCCCCCACGCGAGTACCATTTAGAAGCGAGCAAATGGCCCTCTATTCCCGGAAACAGTGTTGTTCGTTAGGAGGCAATAAACGGACTCCGTGACGGGCTTCCTCTCACCACCCATGTGACGAGTGGCGGGGCTCGTGAGGATGGGGTATCCTTCCTGGCGCACCAACACTGAAACAGTTAACAGATGGAAGCATGCTAGCAGATTACCGTTAAAATCAAGCGCAAAGCTTAAGTACGTATGTAGCTTACGATCAATATTTACCAAAATGATGCGGTTTCGTATCGTAAATATGTAATGCAACCCCACGTAGTGAAATCACCGAAACTTTCTTCCAAATTACTGAAAGTTTCCTTCCCCCTACTTCCTATCTAACATGCTGCAATACCTTACAGTAAGCAACGGTGTGAAAGACTTTAAAAATTTATTCCAGTTCCCTTTCTGCGAATGCCGAAGTTCTTAAAAATCTCAAATAAGAATATCTGTATTACCGAGGCGAAGTATGATGTCCCGAGGTAGAACCGAAAGGCACAACAATATCATGTATGCATTTGCAGCAACCGGCAATAGTTTAGAAGAATATTTTAAGTCATCCACATCCATTTCAGAAAGAATTTGTTGTGGTTTAAAGGTGTCTTTGATTATTCCAAGGAGAAGGGGGAGGGGGAAGACTCATGCAAATAAAGAATTTTGTTCGCAGTTTTCTGTTTCTCTTATATACTACAATAATGGCAACTGCTACACAAAAGCGAAGTTTTAATTAAAGAATCTAATTAACTCTGTCTGGATGGTTTATTCAATTGCCTTCTGTTTTGAAGAACAGATGAGGTGAAGCCTGAGAGAGCGTTATAAAAAAACAAAAAATAAAAAACGGGGAGAAACGAAGAAAGTTCTCAAGCGAATAACTCCCTCCAGTTATTAAATGTCATATAATATATTTAAAATGCTAAAAAGTCATTCATTTCATCTTGGTGACGCTTCATGAAATATTTCAGTTTAGAGCGAGCCAAGCTACATCAATTTTAATTAAAAATAAAATCTCCTTTTATATTTATGGATTCTCGATAACAAAGAATCTTCGCACATAATATGACGCCAAAAAAAGGTGATTAATATTTGGAAAGACCTGAAGGATTTGAGCCCTTTCCTGCAGTCTTTTTCAAGCAAATTTACTTCAAAGTCGGGGCAAGTAAATGTCTGAATATTGATAACATAAGAGGCAGTTGGAAGTTAATCGAAATTTGAAATAAAGATTTGCCCTTCTGTTAATTTTACGGAAGTACTAGTAGCGACACGTGTTGGCAGATAAGTAATAAAAAGAATTTTTCCAAGATCTGGAATTAAATTAGTACCACCGTCGTAATGAATCGTAACAACATTAAATTTCTGACCTCAGTATTAAGAATTCAGTTAAATTACCGCAAAATTAGAAACCAATATAAATAAGTTATTTACTTAATAACAATTCAAATCGAATCTAGTTTTCTAAGAACAAGACACATTTGTTTATATTTCATAATGACAACTATCTATAAAGTATGGAATTTTGTTTGCGATACTGCTGGAACTTATCTTTGATACACCATCTGTGTAATATCAATTAGAAGTAGCTTGTTTATAAGATCATACACAGAGAACGTCGCTGATCCGAACTAATCAAGAACTTGAAAATGTATGCGCAGCGTATATGGGAGGACTATCAGTTTATTGACATCAGTTAAAAATATTTTAACAAATCAAAGTTAGGGTACAGTACAGCTAATAAAAAGGATGGACTTAGGTTTAATTAGCAATATCAAGTAGCAACACCCAAATATGGAATCTTAAAAAAAAAACGCAATAGCCGATAGAGTTTACAGTTTTTGCAATTATCTTTTATCAATATTACATCGGGATGTCGATTATCCGAAACAGACAGGTCCCAGTTCATTAATTTATCTCTCGATGTAATACTGATAAAAGATATTTGGTTAACCAAAAACATATACTAATTACGTTTAAATGTATTTAAAATTTTTGGAAAAATCTATGAAGCCTTTAAAATCAAATATGCAATTCAAAGGCTGCAATAAGTCAAATTAACTGATAGAGATATTTATTCTTTTCTATTAAATTTAGGCATTTCTTTGAATAAAATCATTCTTTCCCTCAACAAAACTCGATGGTTTACTGACAACTTAACATTCAAGTCAAAATAGAAATAAAATAAAATAAAGGAAATTCAAGATTTCAGCAAAGCTACAATATATAGATATAGCAGGTCTCGATACATTAGAGATTTACTCAAATCAGGTATTATATAAGTTAGTTAATTACGCAGTGCATTACGTTTCAGACGCATTCAACTTCTACATTTAACCTATGATTTTTTTTTTTCTATAGAAACTATATGGAAAACAGAAAATTTAGGCCTGACGTAGTTGAGTGATCAGGGACGAGAGTGCATAGCAGGCGTTCCTTGAGTGGACCGGGGTTCAAGCCCGTGACTACTAAATACGATAAATATTTGTATTTACGATTTATTGTAAACGCTACTGACTTGGTTGTCGTGCCGGAGTATAAACAGAAAATTTAAATAACAATTGCCAGATTTCTATTTGTCCGATTTTAATGAATTGGGGTCGCTAGAAAATCTTTCTAAATGTATAATCTCATGAAAATCTCGCCACTGGCAATCAAGTTATTATACGTGGTCGACGAATAGGCATGGTTGAAGGGAAAACGGGCGCATTTGCATATATACGAAGGCGTGCCAATAAAGTTCCTGGACTGGTGCGGTCATGTTCGACGAGTTTAAAAATAAACGGAAGTGGTATGTTGTAATTCAAGCTTCCTGTAACAGATGGTGGTACAGAGATTGTCCAGTAGGCTGACAGGTTGCAAGTAACAAGTTCCGAAAGAGGCGTTAACGTTTCGGATCACGATTTCGGAATGGAGCAACGAACAAATATCAAATTTTGCTTTAAATTGGGAAAATCTGCAGCAGAAATGTATGAAATGTTAATCTCAACAGTGTTGTTTGAATGGTATATTCGGTTCAAAGAACGTTCGCGATGATCTCCAGAAGTGGGCGTCCCTCATCCTCTCTAAATAAGGACAGGGGTTTCAAAAGTTCGAGAAATTGTGGCAAGAGATCATCGTTTAACCCTCTTGGGTGATGGGTTGGATGTAAATAAGGAGACGATTCGTCAAATTCTGAATGAATATTTAGGGAAAAGGAAGATCTGTGCAAAATTTGTGATGCAAAGCCTCAGGATGAGCAGAAGCAACGAAGACTTCATCAGACTCGTCAAGATAATCGTAATTTCCTCGACTACATTGTCACTAGAGATGAGTGTTGGGTATTTCAGTATGACACAGAGAAGAAGCATCAGAGCATGCAGTGGACTTCAAAATCATCACCAAGGCCCATAGAGTTTCGTTTACAAAGTCCAGGATCAATGCGATGCCCTGAAGTGGGGGAGAGAGTCAATGTTACGTTCTGCGTGCAGGTGGTTAGAGGACTATTGAAGCTCATTTCCCGGGAGAGGCGGAAAATTTCGAGAGAAAGGAAACTGGTTCTAGTTGCTCGACAATGCCTGCCCGTTCCGCACCCGTTCCACATTTCTGACGAAACATGGTATGTACAGATCAACCAAATTAGAAACCAATATAAATAAGTTATTTACTTAATAACAATTCAAATCCATAACCGTACTCTCCCGATCTAGCACTAGTGGACTTCCTCTTTCCTAAGGTGAAACTGCCCTAAAAGGAAAAAAAGATTTCAGGATGTTGAGAACATAAAGAAAACGTAGCAGCCGAACTGAACATCATCTCTTTGGACCCCTTCACTGACTCTTTTCAGAAACTTTTAGAATGGTGTAATAAGTGCATTCAATCAGGCGGTGATTACTTTGAATAAAAATAAAACAATTTTTGAGTTCCTTTACTTTGTGTTCTTTTTATTGCACCAATCTAGGAACTTTATTACGGCGACTCCGTAGCCAGGTGGGAAGGAGCAGCAGTGCGCAGCACACGCTTCTTGATTAGACCGGGGTTCGAGCCCGTCACCACCAAATACGGAGGATGCGGAAAGGTCAAGGAATGACCACCGCATATCCCCGAGCAATATGGCCTTAGTTGCTAATGCTCCTAAAAAAAAAAAAAACCAAAACCTAGGAACTTATTGCCACACATCGTATATAGGAACGCGCCTAATGACACTATTTAATTAAAAAAAAAAAAAGACATTCTACCTAAAATTATATTACAACGAATTAAATTTGTAAAATCTATGCTGAGATTTTTTTTTTTTTTTTTTAATTACTAGCAGGTACTCATTCACCGTTTTCCAGCGCTCTTAGAGTTAATGTTTCATATTTGGCGGATAATCAAGCAAGACGTTGTCTGTTGCGAAATTAGAATTTGCAAAAGAGCGTTTAATATCTTGAGAAACGCACTGTATGGGGATTATACCTGCAATTTTTTTTTTTTTTTGTTTTTTCCTAAAATGTATACGGTGACATTTAGGAGGGCAATTCCTGTAATATATGTGGGAACACTAAAGAAGTAGCATTATTTCAGTGATATAATGAATTTAATACCAGCATTTGTTCTTGAGATATAAGATAACAAAAGGAAACTTAATGGCCCAGAACAAATTAATAGTTAGAATACAGCTATATCCGATTTCCGGTACTAAAATTGCTGTAATATTTAGGTCTACACCTTCAAACAATCACTTAAGACTTCGAATATCAGCTGTTTGGATTGACGAACTAATATGACAAAGGGAAGAACAGGAAGCATTTCATTATTTTCAATTTATTTCCGTGAGCCCTATTTATTATTTGCACTAACAAACATAACCATATCAATGCTGGAC